>NW_025776399.1:0-79170 GCF_021130785.1 Homalodisca vitripennis
TTTTCCACGGGTAATTGCAGTAAAAAAATAGCAAAATATGCCCCCACTATTTACTCTACTGTTATAATCGGTACAAATCTATTACCATAATTTTAACTTCAATCGTAATTTAATTTTTTCTGTTATCAGCACTTACGTTTTTACATATATTTTCTAATTCTTCTAACTTAAACTGGCAGTCATCACTACTTTCAACATATGAAAATATTTCCCCCATGGTGAGATACAACGCTTCATCGTGAGGACGGCCGACTTAGCCTCCAGTGGTCGGCTTTAAAAATGATACAACGAAAATCATTATGGTACTTAGCTTCAGCAGCAACTAAATCGTGTTCAAAACCCGATGCGAGCAACAATAGTTTTTGCGGTGTCGTCAGAACGAGACTGAGCGGCTTTCATGACTGAGTCTTTAAATGAAAGAGTTACAAGGTTAAAAATTTTACGACGAGATTTCTGTGCTTGTTTCTTTTTGTATTCCTCACTCAACTTGTCGCCCGCAAAACAAACAACAATTTTTAAAAGAAAAAATATGACTCACTTACATGTGCTCTAGTACGAGGAGGACTTTTTGAGAGGAACTAGCTGATTCCTCTTCATGTTGCCGTTTTGCTGCTGCAATTGTACTCTTTCTATTGTATTGTTTGCGACACTGCATAATTATTTGTCACTGAATTTAAATGCTTCAAGAAATCAGTAAATTTGATTCCTCCTTTGAATACTCGCATTAAGTAACGTCTTCGTGCCGCGATCAACAACAACATATTCACCTGAAGATAAATGTTTAGTGCAAATAAATCACTATTGCGACATATTTTCAATATAAAGTGAATACAGCGGAAACTTTAGCAGAGAATATTTGAAATAACTACGTGTTTTCACTACGAAGGAATTGTAAAGACTAACGGTGATTTAGGTGGACCTCAAAAAAAAGCAGGTAGACAGAACGGCCACTCGAACAATGGAATGACAGACAGATGTTCAAAGGGCACATGGTCCCTTAAAATTAGGGACTCCGTTTTTTTAATATCGTATTCTCAGAATTATCGGTCAACATGAATGTATTAGTCACGCAGACTTATAGTTTTACTTATATTACACGCCCAATTGTATCATTAAGCAGCTTAGTCGTACTTATTATGGACAATACAGCGTAATAAAGTTTGTAATTGTTTTTTCTCAAAAATGGTTTAGTGTAATGAAAAGAAGCATTTTTGTAAATAATTTCATGATCTACTATTTTTGTTTGACATATTTGTTCATAAAACTAACCGTTTCGCTGAATAATATAAAAAAACCTATTTTTATGAAATTTGACCTTGATTAAAAAATTTTGAAGACATAGGATCGATGGGGGACTTTTCACAATTTCATATCAACGGTTGGTGTCCCTAACATCTATTCAAATTTTCAGCTTTCTGGGAATTAATGCAAATTTACCCCTATTTTTTGGCTAAATTGACCGGACCGGACTGATAAAATAAGACAAGTACTAAACCATCAAGTACCAGCTATAGAGTTTCATACTATCAGTGCTACGTCAGTTAGGTGGGTCTAGGATACACTTACGTCATTTAAGTATAGGTTTGCTGGGACTAAGTGCTAAAAATAATAATGGAAAGTTCTAAAAATGCAAGCATATAAATAATGTATATTATTGAAAATTCGACAGTTAATTAATACTACATTTTATACAAAAGTTTTGTTGTTCAAGACATTGACTTTACACGGCTGATAACAGTTTAGTTGTGGTAGAAACTCATTTGGCCTTCCGGTGTTGTAAACGCTCGGAAATTGAATATCATCCAGGAAATCACGTCTTGCCTTGCAGGATATATATCTTTAAGAGAGGATATAAACTAGTCAAAGTTAATATTAGATTCTATATTCATAAATGGTTTTTTTAAAAACAAATGCTATAAAGGCAAATGTTTAGAGTATTGTTTTAAACTATCCCGGGGTTATTTTTATTACATAAATAAAAATGAAAACAAAACAATAGATAGAAAACAATTTTAAATGTATCTTAAAACATTAACTGCACCCTCCACTGGGTATTTAGTTTAAATTGACCTTAGGAGTTGCATGAACCAGTAGATAAAGTTGCCCTTGTTTAGGGGGGGGGTTATCAATAGATTAATGTGTATTTAAAAATTGGTTGTCCATCATGTTTAATCAGAAGTTAAAAACGATAGAACAATTAAGAGGGACCGTTATGAAAGTACTATTTGTAAGTAGATAAGACTTAAATCCCAGATGTACATGTTTCAGTTACTGATACTGCTACAACACGATTAATTTGTACCGGGTAATTTTGGTATGCGGTAACTTGAACTCTCAGGGACAGACGAGTAACCGATACAAAGTATCTGTTACAAGAGTGCCAATGTGATCGGTTGTCACAGTTGTGGAGTGAGTTTGCCGAGTTCAGAGCAGTTCCTTACTGTGTTAGTTTGTTCTCACTAAGAGACAACACCGGCGTAGGCAGTCTTGCGATTTGAACGTTAAAACAAGCAGTTGCGGGTTACGGGAAAAATTAACAAAATATGCTCAATTTAATCTGTATTAAAAATAAAACGTTTCAAACAGTGGTTTTCTTAATTACACGCTCATGTTTAATGACTGATAGCTCCATGACTTTTACCAACACCGAAATTTGTGGACTATCTGGCCCATGAATAAAAGTTACAATGCTATTGTAATACATTAATTTTCATATTATTAGAATATTCTAAACTTTCAAACTCTATCACAGTACTGAGTTTTCCACAGTGACGCCGAGTATGTAAAGATTTTCAATCGTTTCTGGAAATGCTTCTAAGCAGCGTTAAGAAGTTGGATGGATAGGTCATAACACTGACTGTATAATACTATAAACTAATAATGGTAGTACTGTATTTATAAAAATAAACAATTACTCATGCAGTAAACATGGTTAACTCTATCATATTTAAAAACGATTATAAAATTACAGTTACTATCATTATAATGCGGGACTGTGATTATCAATTGTGCTTGTAACTCGCCTCTTATTTCACCATACTTCTTTCTTCGGAATTATGAGTGCACAATCCGTTCTATCACCCCCGTACTAGATCTTAATATAAAATAAATTTTCTTAAAATATTATAAAAGTTCAAAAAGACTTCCATCGTATGGGCAAAATTTTTCGATCTGTGTGGTACTTACGAGCAACCACTAATTATTGTTGGGAGGCTTACACGTACTTGCACTGGCACGGGGGCTTCCCTGCCATGCAAGGAGTCCTAGCATTGTTGGTGGAGAGTGCCTGTGTGTCACTGTCAACTGAGCTGATTCTCAGGACAAACATTTTAGTGGTCCATAAACATAAGTTATGTGTGCGGGATGTTCTTTGAAGAGCAAGGACGTAAACTGGGGCTTGAGACACCCTGGGGCTCGTTCTTAAATTCGAGCCCAACTCCTTGCCGGGAGTCCTTTCGGCGCTTTTCTCTACTCTATGCCAGGGGTATTTGGGAAGTATTAAGTAGGCATACCTCGCATTGAACTCCGAAACTAAGGCTGAAATTGCCTAAAATAATGAAGTGATTCTGTCTTGCCAAAAGTTGTAAATCAAAAATGTCAGATCTCGCCGACGAGCTTACGACATAGCCCACTAGGAGAGGGTGTCCTCGAAAATTGGAGAATGTGGTAAATACATTGTGGACAGTCGTCGAAGGAGCCAAATTTAAAAAAAATTAAAATTCTTCTCTAGAGAGCTTTTGAGAATAATAATAAGAGAAGTGATAGTCAGGAAACAAAACTGGAATAAATAAGGGCTTTGGTAAATATATACTCATCTCGTACAGGAGGAGATAAGTAAAATTCAGGAAGGTGTGGCACTGAATGAGATAGTATATGCGGAAGCCGCAACATTCAGGAAAGAAAAGTGTGCCAAAAATGAGATATCCAGTACACCGGCTTTGAAGGACATGAAATATAAGGAAATACGGGAAATAAAAGAAAAAATAGAATCCCATGACATTCGTGATCATTTATGTTTCATGTCTCATTTATGAAAGTAATGATTTAAAAGAAACCCCTACAGATGTTGATAAAACTTTTAGATATACGATGATTAAATGTCACGATAAAGAGTAACAAGGAATGAGAGCGATTGCGTCGGATTTGACAGATGAAAACTTTAGTGAAATAGTCTACTATACGAAGACACAACGGAATTAAGTTAGTGAAAGTTGTAGTGAAATGTTAGTGACGACCAAGCTTGAAAAAGGCACAAGCAAAGCGTTGTGAGAGTGGGAGGAAGAAACGTTCACAGAGAAAAGATGCATCTAAAATAATTAAATATAAATAAATATAATTAACTTGATGGTGTTAGTTGCACACTCTGGTCAATCTTTCCAGAGTTTCGCAAACGTCGATGAACTGTTTTGTATTTTCTAGCACAGCTATAGAAACTGATTACTTGAGTCAAAATTGTAGCTAAAATGTGTATAGTGTACACATTTATATTGGTATTGGTGTTTGAAACAATTACAAGACCTTTTGATAAATTGACATAAAGCAGAAAACTTAGAAGTCCTGTTTGTAGTATAGTCACAGTCAAGCCCCAACAGAACACTGCTGGAGAAAACGTCAGCCTCTTGCTTGTAGCTGACTCTGACGTGTATTTCAGTGGGAACCCCATACATACTTGATAAAAGTAGAGAGATATGTTTGAGAGAACACACATGTCGATATATTGTTTTGAAGTGGAGATTTAATACTTTATTATCAAATTCATTGCAATCATTGACCTTGAATAAAGTTCTTTTTTGCTTTTATTATAAAACAATTTGAAATATTTACCTTTACATAATTTTATTTATATTTTATGTAAAAAAACAATATTTCCATATTACAACCCTGTATTTAGTAACTGAGTACAAATAGTGATTCATCATCAGTGTTTTTCTAGCCAATATAATAGTATTTATATATGCACGTTTCGAGGCACATTTTTGCAAAAAAACATTACAATTTCTCACTCATAGGAGTTTTTTGTAGCACTACCTCTTTTCCTATTATAATCGTGTAGAAAATATTCGACAAATATGGGTCAAAGGGCCAAACGAACGGTTAACACTCAGTATTCAATATCATTAAACTCTGTGAATGCTTTCTTTTAAACTTCACTTCTCACATAGAATATGGAAGAGTGTCATAAAGTGAAATATTGTTATCTAATCCAGTAAAATGTTTCAATTAATATATTACTTATTTCAAGAAATAAATTATTAAAACTGTCATTACTGTATTGTTACAATAGAGATTAAGAGGCACCAATGTCCCGTTCATTATCAACGTTAATGTTATTGTGCAATACCTGTAGAGTGTAGTACACTTGACCTCTGTATTGTAATTTGAACTAGGTTTATTATTAAATTAGACATCAAATATTGGGCAGTAATAATTACAAAATACTTTTGAACTGTTAAACAAAAAAGGCATTTTTAACTAGGTTTATTGATTGATTACCTAAAATAATAAAATAAATAACAGGTAATTATTTTATTTTATAGTTTTTACCTAATAAAATAAAGTTAGGTTTAAATTGTACCCTTTTTATACCCTAATAATCATATATAACATATTGTGAAGTAAAAATTACAAAATTGTTAAAAAAATGTTATAAGGGCAATTATATTAATGTTTATATTATTTATATAAATAAATTTAATTTTTATCTGGATCTTATATCAATAACCCTTATTATAAAGTGATATTTATTATCTTATTAATATAATTAAATATTACTATTATTTAGCAACTATAATTACTATATAATTTCAAATAACATTTAAATTGTTTGTCTTGATTTTATGTTTTTAAAACATTCTTAAGTATTGAAAATGAGTCTATTGAAAAGATTATTTATATAGACTATAATACTATTCAATACTTCTGAAAAACATGTGCACCATATCCCGAATTAATTGCAGTTTGAGGACATAAGGCTTAAGGTATTTCCTAAATAAACGTGCTAAATTTTGGATTTGAGATATTTATTTGCATTGTGTTTAATATCTTAATTTGTGCTTAGCATGCCCTTTTTATAATTAAAATAAATGTCTAGCTCTTCTTTACAATAATTTTTCACTCCCTTTCTCAATTTGATGTATTCTAAATACCTTTATAATTGATAAATTGTGATTATTTAAAAAAATGCTAAGTCTTATTTCATAGTGATAGTGTTGTTTAATTTTAAGATTTGTATATATCCCTCATATCAGAAGCTGAAATATTTACTTCTCTATCAAATGCAGTATTTTGTAATCAATTAACGGTTAATAAGTACAGGATATTGAGAGACTTTTTGTTTCATGTTTAGGTTTAAATTTTTATTAGGATCATAGCAAATGTTTCTTGTTCTATAACTTATGTTCTATGCAGATATTAAGAATGTTGTTTGGTGTTATTAACACAGTTCGTTAATACTTAGATAAGTATTAGAATCTAGTGTGCGTTAAACGATGCACAAGTTTAGTTTAGGGGTTTTTCCTAACCTTATATGAAGTACAGAAATCCTATTTTTTATCTAAAAAAAACCCATACAATTTAAATTTTGTATATGCCTAGTTAATAGATTAGGAGGGATATGTCCTGATTGGTTTTACAAATCAAAATTACAATCTTTTTTCAGCACTGTCATTCCAATCTACTCGTTCATGTTTTCCATACCATGTATCTTTATCTTACTCCAGAATCAATTAATTCTTATCACGTTAAATAAAATTGCTGAATGTTTTAAAATAGCACTCCGTTCTATTCTCCGTTTTTCTGGAGTAGACTTCAAATTTTTTTGAATTGCATGGGGTACATGGTGGCTAGAATTGTTAATGTGTTGGCTCTCATTATTTTGTACTAAAGCAATATTCCACTCTTAGGATGACATGGGTGTGTTTTTGATAGAAAACTCACATTATTGTGTGGTTAACGGGTATGCTTTATTGTAGAATATTGTAGCTGGAACTCTTAGGCGACTTCTTTTGGATTATTCCTCTGCATAAATTCTTCACACTCTTTTGTTTTTTTTTGCGCTGACATAAGTCTTAACTGATGTACGAACATATACCTGTAGATTAGTTGACGACAGTTCTTTTGTTTAGTTAAAAATCTACCTTTATAGCATCTACACTTTTCGAAAAAATATCTGACTGATCACTTTCGGGCTTGTAATATTGTTGCGGTAAACTTCACTTTATTGCCGAAAAATATCCCTTACTGGAACTTATGAAACCAGTGACTTTTATATAAAAGAAACCACTATTGAACGATCGATAAACTTACTTTTCATTATTTTAAGTTTACTTTTTATGCTCTTATCCCTATGTTTTTTCCCTAACATTTAATTTTGCTGTTAATAAATATTTAAGAAGTGCTTGAATTCCTAATGATAAACCAGTTTCAAATGTACATTACGTTTTCATTTTATTTGTTTTGTTGCATTATTAACTCTTTCAAATATAAATAAATTTAATAATACAGTTTGACATTGAAGCTTTCCTAGTGGTCGCAGTTTTATGTTATTTTTATCAAGTAACAAAATGCTTTCCTCAGGGACAGAAAAATAATAATAAAAATCAATAAGTAGCAGCAAGATTAATAATAAAGATTATTTTCTTTTATGAATAAGACTTTTAATGCGGTAGTAACTGTAAGCTAACATCGTTATTTGTAACATTCATACACAAACATAAATGAACATATCTTATACAGTATTAAGACGTTTGTAATACCTTTGCTCTTTAAACAATTGTATCGTACTGTAACATGGTAATTTATTCCGGATCATACTTGTCGTTAATGTTTTACTGAGTAAGCTGTAGTACTATAGTCTTCGTCAAGTAGACTTAATCGTCTGAACCTGAACTGAAAACTGTACCAAACAAAACTATGACTTAAAAGTAGACATAATGTCCTATATTATTCCATCCCTGTATCTATCCGTTAGTCTTGTCTTGTTTTCATTCGTGGGGATTGCTATACATTAGTATACAGATAACTAAATATCCATATTAAAAATACATTGATTTGCAAAATACCTGTTTGTAATATTCAGGCCATAAAAATGTTATGCTCTGATATATTTCACACAAATAAACTTTGAAAAATTACGATAGTTTTGTACTTTAGGCAAGATAGTAGAATAAAGATAGTTTATTTTAAGTTTGTAAAGCACATGCGAAAATAACTGTTTGGATGAACCTCGTTACATTAGTTGGACGCGAAAAGTTTCTCGATTTAAGGCCATATTATACACAAATAAAGTTTGAAAAAATGCGTTATTTTTTAATTTGTTGCCTGTGGGTAGAAATAATGATAGTATATATATTATATTGAAGCATTTCTGTCCTGTGTATTTTACCGATGTGTCATCGATGGAATCTATGTTCCTGGAAATGTTTGGATGACCGCGTTTTATTAATTCAAGGCCACAACAGTTTCTCGATTTCAGGCCATAATATACACAAATTAGGTTTGAAAAAATTGTTTTTTTTTTTGCCTATGGGTAGAAATAATGATAGTTTATATATTATATTGAAGCATTTCTGTCCTGTGTATTTTACCGATGTGTCATCGATGGAATCTATGTTCCTGGAAATGTTTGGATGACCGCGTTTTATTAATTCAAGGCCACAAAAGTTTCTCGATTTCAGGCCATATTATACACAAATTAGGTTTGAAAAAATTGGTTTTTTTTTGCCTATGGGTAGAAATAATGATAGTTTATATATTATATTGAAGCATTTCTGTCCTGTGTATTTTACCGATGTGTCATCGATGGAATCTATGTTCCTGGAAATGTTTGGATGACCGCGTTTTATTAATTCAAGGCCACAAAAGTTTCTCGATTTCAGGCCATATTATACACAAATTAGGTTTGAAAAAATTGGTTTTTTTTGCCTATGGGTAGAAATAATGATAGTTTATATATTATATTGAAGCATTTCTGTCCTGTGTATTTTACCGATGTGTCATCGATGGAATCTATGTTCCTGGAAATGTTTGGATGACCGCGTTTTATTAATTCAAGGCCACAACAGTTTCTCGATTTCAGGCCATAATATACACAAATTAGGTTTGAAAAAATTGTTTTTTTTTTTGCCTATGGGTAGAAATAATGATAGTTTATATATTATATTGAAGCATTTCTGTCCTGTGTATTTTACCGATGTGTCATCGATGGAATCTATGTTCCTGGAAATGTTTAGATGACCGCGTTTTATTAATTCAAGGCCACAAAAGTTTCTCGATTTCAGGCCATATTATACACAAATTAGGTTTGAAAAAATTGTTTTTTTTTTACCTATGGGTAGAAATAATGATAGTTTATATATTATATTGAAGCATTTCTGTCCTGTGTATTTTACCGATGTGTCATCGATGGAATCTATGTTCCTGGAAATGTTTGGATGACCGCGTTTTATTAATTCAAGGCCACAAAAGTTTCTCGATTTCAGGCCATATTATACACAAATTAGGTTTGAAAAAATTGGTTTTTTTTGCCTATGGGTAGAAATAATGATAGTTTATATATTATATTGAAGCATTTCTGTCCTGTGTATTTTACCGATGTGTCATCGATGGAATCTATGTTCCTGGAAATGTTTGGATGACCGCGTTTTATTAATTCAAGGCCACAAAAGTTTCTCGATTTCAGGCCATATTATACACAAATTAGGTTTGAAAAAATTGGTTTTTTTTTGCCTATGGGTAGAAATAATGATAGTTTATATATTATATTGAAGCATTTCTGTCCTGTGTATTTTACCGATGTGTCATCGATGGAATCTATGTTCCTGGAAATGTTTGGATGACCGCGTTTTATTAATTCAAGGCCACAACAGTTTCTCGATTTCAGGCCATAATATACACAAATTAGGTTTGAAAAAATTGTTTTTTTTTGCCTATGGGTAGAAATAATGATAGTTTATATATTATATTGAAGCATTTCTGTCCTGTGTATTTTACCGATGTGTCATCGATGGAATCTATGTTCCTGGAAATGTTTGGATGACCGCGTTTTATTAATTCAAGGCCACAAAAAGTTTCTCGATTTCAGGCCATATTATACACAATTAGGTTTGAAAAAATTGGTTTTTTTTTGCCTATGGGTAGAAATAATGATAGTTTATATATTATATTGAAGCATTTCTGTCCTGTGTATTTTACCGATGTGTCATCGATGGAATCTATGTTCCTGGAAATGTTTGGATGACCGCGTTTTATTAATTCAAGGCCACAAAAGTTTCTCGATTTCAGGCCATATTATACACAAATTAGGTTTGAAAAAATTGGTTTTTTTTTGCCTATGGGTAGAAATAATGATAGTTTATATATTATATTGAAGCATTTCTGTCCTGTGTATTTTACCGATGTGTCATCGATGGAATCTATGTTCCTGGAAATGTTTGGATGACCGCGTTTTATTAATTCAAGGCCACAAAAGTTTCTCGATTTCAGGCCATATTATACACAAATTAGGTTTGAAAAAATTGGTTTTTTTTTGCCTATGGGTAGAAATAATGATAGTTTATATATTATATTGAAGCATTTCTGTCCTGTGTATTTTACCGATGTGTCATCGATGGAATCTATGTTCCTGGAAATGTTTGGATGACCGCGTTTTATTAATTCAAGGCCACAACAGTTTCTCGATTTCAGGCCATAATATACACAAATTAGGTTTGAAAAAATTGTTTTTTTTTTGCCTATGGGTAGAAATAATGATAGTTTATATATTATATTGAAGCATTTCTGTCCTGTGTATTTTACCGATGTGTCATCGATGGAATCTATGTTCCTGGAAATGTTTGGATGACCGCGTTTTATTAATTCAAGGCCACAAAAGTTTCTCGATTTCAGGCCATATTATACACAAATTAGGTTTGAAAAAATTGGTTTTTTTTTGCCTATGGGTAGAAATAATGATAGTTTATATATTATATTGAAGCATTTCTGTCCTGTGTATTTTACCGATGTGTCATCGATGGAATCTATGTTCCTGGAAATGTTTGGATGACCGCGTTTTATTAATTCAAGGCCACAAAAGTTTCTCGATTTCAGGCCATATTATACACAAATTAGGTTTGAAAAAATTGGTTTTTTTTTTGCCTATGGGTAGAAATAATGATAGTTTTATATATTATATTGAAGCATTTCTGTCCTGTGTATTTTACCGATGTGTCATCGATGGAATCTATGTTCCTGGAAATGTTTGGATGACCGCGTTTTATTAATTCAAGGCCACAACAGTTTCTCGATTTCAGGCCATAATATACACAAATTAGGTTTGAAAAAAATTGTTTTTTTTTTTTGCCTATGGGTTAGAAATAATGATAGTTTATATATTATATTGAAGCATTTCTGTCCTGTGTATTTTACCGATGTGTCATCGATGGAATCTATGTTCCTGGAAATGTTTTGGATGACCGCGTTTTTATTAATTCAAGGCCACAAAAGTTTCTCGATTTCAGGCCATATTATACACAAATTAGGTTTGAAAAAATTGTTTTTTTTTTACCTATGGGTAGAAATAATGATAGTTTATATATTATATTGAAGCATTTCTGTCCTGTGTATTTTACCGATGTGTCATCGATGGAATCTATGTTCCTGGAAATGTTTGGATGACCGCGTTTTATTAATTCAAGGCCACAAAAGTTTCTCGATTTCAGGCCATATTATACACAAATTAGGTTTGAAAAAATTGGTTTTTTTTTGCCTATGGGTAGAAATAATGATAGTTTATATATTATATTGAAGCATTTCTGTCCTGTGTATTTTACCGATGTGTCATCGATGGAATCTATGTTCCCGGAAATGTTTGGATGACCGCGTTTTATTAATTGAAGGCCACAACAGTTTCTCGATTTCAGGCCATAAAAAAATAGTTTACCGTGAGTTATTTTGCGCCAAGAAAGTTAAAAAATAGCGTTATCTTTTTATTTTAGGCCTGATTGTAGAACTAATGATATTTTATATAACTGCGGAAAGCACATACGTATCTATTATATTGCAGAAATTCTGACCTGTGTAGTTTATCGAAGTGTCATAGATAGAATCTATGTTCCTCGAACTGTTCAATGAACTACGTTTTATTACTTCTATGTGTGAGTTGAAAAACACATTTCCGGACTTGTATTGATAATATACACCTCAAACTATATTCATGTTATCGTACGTATAATTGAAGTACTCATTCACGATATAAAATTGGTATTGTAATATCTACACTCTTCCTTTTCTCTTCCCTTAAATTGCTTTCCTCTGTTACAAATTGTGTATAAATATTGAAGGACAAAAAAGATCTAGAAATCAATAATAAGCAAAATTCGTGAAAATTAATACAAAAACATTTGAACAAGATAAAAAATCTTTGAGGTTTTAGATGTACAACAACTGAAACATAATCCTGTATGTTCCAATATAATATAATATATATATATATATATATAATATATATATATATAATACGTGTCCGTAAATAATTAGCAAATTATAGTTGAGTAGTATTGGTACAATATTTTAGAACACAATAACCTGTATCGAAACATAATATTTCCAATCACTAAAGCTCTTGTAGGGGACATTTTTCGCATAAAGTGCGGTACATAAGAACAAAATTACAAGGCTTCGAAAGAGATAATATTTTTTCTCAGGAAGAAGTGAGTTTAAGATAGAGATTTTGTTTTATACAGAAAAATGGCGATCGATGATGTGAATTTCCAAAAAATGAGTCCCAGCACACGTTTGAGCTCAAGAAGGTTTCACGAAGTTGTAACAGGAAAAATTTTAACAGGAGAAATAAAAAAAACCCGGTTGATGCACGGATTCTTAAAACATATTTTAGACTAAAGTGGTCACCAGGGGCAGTTAAGTTACGTTCAAAAATGTTCCACAAAGATGTAATACGAGCTCTCAAAATATAGAAAGATAATTCCCGCAAAATAATACAAAATCCAGAAGAACCAATTAGTAGTTCTGGAATCAAAATAAGTTACACAATACAGTGGTAAAATATCATCAAGTATTCCTCGTAGTTGCACTAGAGAAGCATGATGATAAGTTACACAATATAGTGTAAAATATCATCAAGTACTCCTCGTAGTTGCACTAGAGAAACATGATGATAAGTTACACAATATAGTGTAAAATATCGTCAAGTACTCCTTGTAGTTGCATTAGAGAAGCATGATGATAAGTTACACAATACAGTGTAAAATATCATCAAGTATTCCTGGTAGTTGCACTAGGGAAGCACGATGATAAGTTACACAATATAGTGTAAAATATCATCAAGTATTCCTCGCAGTCGCACTAGAGGAGCACGATGATAAGTTACACAATATAGTGTAAAATATCATCAAGTACTCCTTGTAGTTGCCTAGAGAAGGACGATGAAAAAAGTTACACGAAAATGTAACTTGAAAAAATAGATGTTTCTCTTTTTGCATCAGCAAGCGAGTGAGTTTGTTTATCGAAAGAAGTTTGAAAACCTGTATAACGTTTCCGATATAGCATAACTTAAATATTTCCGCACCTAATGAGTTCCATTTAATCGAAGGATAACGTTCAAAAGCCCATGCTAAACAAAAAAACACAGGTTCTAAGTACACTCCAGCATAGAACAGGAATATGCACCCCGTGATCCTGAAATAGTTGCAAGAAAGCAGGTTAAGGTCCAGTCACTGCCATTCATATAGTTCCGCCTCGTGTTTGAACAAAAGAATGAAATCCTACAAACAATAAAACCCAGCCCAAAATTACCCGTACTAGCCCAACAGAGTAATATTCTTAGAGTTAAAAGCTAGCCCATTCCAGCAGAAACGAATATACCTTTTTCGCAGAACGTTCTAGATACCGCATTATCGCACAAAATACTAGGTATGAAAAAAAATTTCCTCTCAATGACAATATACTGTACGTGAGAGAGAAATTCCCGTTCAAACCATTTACCTTTCTCATCACTGTTTTTGTCTTGAGTGACTTAGATTTAGTACAACCTTTCTAATAAAAAGTAGAACACGAACGGCCTAAATAGAAGAAACAGATTTAAAAGCTCACCATTTTTAATAAATGTTATCGAAGTTTTGGTTATCACCTTATAATATCTAACTAGCAAGATAATACGTCAATTTTAAAATTGGTGTTGTAGTTTAAATCTGTAAGAAATAGTTTAAAAACATAGCTTAAAGTGTAGTATAGTGTAATGAAGTTTCTATGTTAATTTTTATCGCATATTTAATTATTTATAGAAAGTAGAACAGAAGAGATAATTATTTTCCACATACTCACAAACAATGTTCTATGTACTGCAATCAAAGTAAGTTTGTGTAATATACCAACCAATACAATGTACAGTAATCATAAATATACGATGTATAGAGTAATTCTACTTGCTATTTTTATAGAGATGTAAATATACATAAAACCGTATCCCATCATCGACTTGTACTCAGATAAAAATTTGTTTTAGCGGTAAAATGTAGCGAAAGTAAAAAAAAGTTGTGCCAGAAGAATGATAAAAGATATATGCAAATTAAGGGTTATTTTAGGATTAATTAACGTTTTTAGTCAGAATATAACTGATCTGATCGGATTAGGTTCTTAATGAACCGAAAAAAGTGGATAACAGTAATGTAAGTTTTTAAGCATATACTATTCGTTCTTAGATAATATATGGAGTTAAAAATTAAATGAAGACAAATAAAAGCGAATTATTGCACTTTTTTCAAACACTGTAAACACATAAAAGTTGAAAGTATATTGAAAAAAAAAATAATTGAATGAGTGAGACTGTAAATTAGGTTATGGGATACGCTTATTAAGCTTTTTAAACTTATGTTAGTACTAAGAAATACTGTAAATGACATTTAAGTATAATTTATAGGGGGCAATAAATGTTAAATGGAATAGGAATGTAAAGATTGCTTGTATAAATGAAAAAAATGTTTCATTTCACATGAATATAAATAAGTGTCAAGCAATATAATGTATTCCATATATTCATACAGTACATGTAATATTATATTAGAGTTTATTTTATACACTATTCATATTTGCACAAACACATGTGTTTAAATGCATTACATGAAAATGTGTAAACAATTATATTTATAAAACGTTATATTGTTTTAGTTAAATATTTCAGTCTGAACGTTGCCTGTTACAACATTAGATGAGGCTATTGATACATTTAAATCATGATATGGAACAATGATAAATAAATATCTCTCTCTCTCTCTGTATATATATATATATATATATATATATATATATATATATATATATATATATATATATATAGACTTAAATAAATAAGGGTACCACTCTTTTTTGTCCCTACCAAAAAGGAAGGCATTTGATTATTGAAATCAAATTAGGTGGAAAGAAAAATTGTGTGAATAATGAATGACGATAGAAAATGTCTTGAAATCGTTGCTTTCTTTTAATTTCTTTATTTATAGGTGAGGTTAGCCCGAATTGTACGCTACCGTAAGCTAGTTGTTTAAATCTTACTATTACACTCATGATATCACGATGGCTTCAACAGATGTCAAAAAATCACTATTTTCAGATATGTGACCGCCAAGTTTACGTTATGATAGAATATTTTAAGATTGCTTTATAAGCAAAGTTATACAAGTCTCTACTACTTGTTTGGGAAGAGTTCAAATATCCAATAGGCATCTGATCTATAACTGACTTAAGTAGGTCTCTGACGTCACATCCACTAAATTACTGCTATGGTTAGAGGAAATGCCAAAGATTTATATTTACTTGAAAGAGATAATTCGAGCACCCTTAACTATTTTCAACCTTAAACCGTCATCATCTGAAAACTCCAGTGGAAACAGCTCGGAGTTACTATGATTGAATACGATGGACCAAAAGTATCGAAAACTCAAAATGGGTTTGTTGCATTTGGAGAACCGATAGCTGAGCGGTCTAAGACGTCTGACTTTGTCGGAGGTAGAGATAGCACAGGTTTCAAATTCTGTCTGTGACCGAAGCACTTTTTATCAGTACCATCGACCTTGTACTGTATCGACTCTCGCGCTCCTTCTGTTTGGTAACATCCTCGCACAGGCCAGTGACTCCTGAGGACGGGCAGAATAAAGCTTAAAAGGGGAATAGCCTATCCTTAAAATAAATAAGTAAATACAAATAAAAGACAATCGATATAAAATAAATTTATTTCTACTGCGAAATCCGTTTATTTCAAAATTGCGTAACAAACTTCAATTTGTGTAAGCCTTCACTTTTTTAAATATGCATACCATTTCTCATTCAGACATACAGTTCATTCAAAAATCACATTACTTTCACTTTTCGCAAAGGTAACCCACTTTAAACACCGGATTAACTGATTCCAATTGGCCGGTCTCCCAGTTAAATGCCAAATACACACCTGTATTATAAAAAGGCGTCTAATGTGAATGTTCATAAACCCCCGTTCTGTGGCTTAGAGTTCAATCATTCTCTCTGCCTCGTGTCTCATACAAGTGTGTTTTTCGGCCTCTGGTTAAGACTCATTTGTACATACAAAACACAGTTATTTCTAAAATGTATACACTCGGCATAGTCAATAGCTAGAATGCTGGCTTGAACCACTAAAATAGATTTTTGCGATGGTTTTGGTCAACTCCAAAGTTGAAATGCTCTCTGAAACTGAGTCTTGCTCACTGGGAGCACAAGATCTCTAAAGAACCACTCCGTCGGAATGATTATAATAAGCCATAATATGACGTTATCAGTACCTGCCTCTGGCAGTATTTTGCTAAAGACCTCAGACCATAAATGCTTGAAGAAATTTTTGGTGCTAGCATGATCAATGTGCTCGATCCAAAGTAACACTCGATCAAAGTGTATTCTATGGAATTTTGAAGAGTGGACTTCTTTCAGTGAGGAATCAGCCAACAAGACAATCGGTTCACACTGGTTACCAATATGACGCAAAGAAAAATTCAAAATGTTACACTTTCATGAGTTTGCTGTGAGGTTGATGCTGTTGAAGTATTGGACATAGATGTTTATCTGAACAAAAGATTTTGTTCCAAAACTTATCCAAAAATTTTCCATTGAAACAGAGACTCGTTTCATTAGCATATTGCATTAGTCCTTGAAGAAGTGATGAGCCTTTGTCATTGATATAGAGCAGAAAAAGCACAGGACTAAGAATGGACTCCTTAAGGTGACCGTAACTCAATTCTATTTATTTGAAAAGTTGATTTGTTATTAGGACAACTCGTGATCATTGGCTTAGAAATGACCGGCATGCCTATAATACCACGAGACTCTAGTTTGTCAAGTAGTGTTTTGTGGTCGACACTGTATAATTACCTTGAAAAGGCCAAGAAACCAACTCATTGTGTGTTTCTGACATTGTAGCCTCTTTACAATTTAGCAATCTTCTAAAATCATAGCAACAAGCCTAACGACTGCGTCAGCTGCCGATTTACCCCTTCTGAACCCAAATTGTTCATTTGTGACATGACTGGGCCAGGACCGTTACTCACCATCAACGGTTGCGAAGAACCCGTTAAACAGATTAACAAACTCAGTTCCGTCCTTCACAAGTTTATCCCCAATTTTAATTTTGATTTGTTTGTGAGCTTTGATTTATTGCTAGTGGATTTATTTGGAGACATCATAGGCTTAGATCACTTTCCGGTCCGTTTTTTTGTATTTATTAAAAAAAAAAAATTAAATTTTCATTCTACGTATTTTTATAATTGTCCGCAAAAGATGTAATTTCTCTTTAGAAGCCAGAATACCTAATGTGGTCCATTTACTCTTTAATGTTTCCGCAAACATCGGTGGTGTTTTAATATAATTTTCTGAAATAATTTGTGTTCATGGGACATTTTTCTTATCCGGTTTTTTTCGGATTAGTCTTTTATTTAGTCCAGCTGCAGTGTATTTTTGTTTAATATACGAAATTGAGAACTAAAAGTAACCTCGATACGGATGTGTATGACGAGAATACATCAATTACTTGGAGATTGCTTGATAATCCTAACTCTATGTAGAAGGTTATAAAAATTACCATAATAACGTCAGGCCTATATCCATTCCACCATTAATTAGTGGACTTAACGAGGATTTCTCACTCGATAAAATGGCATATACAGTCGAAATACGTACGAAGTATAATTTATATAATTCTGTTTAGACTACTCAAGGTTAAATGCACTGAAATTGTAATACATGAGTTCATGGCACTGTTATCATTGCATTTTGTGCGACTTAAAAACAAGGACATAGCTTTTTTAGAGTAAGGTGGAGGTTTTTAGAATTCAATTATTGCTTTGCAGTATATTCAGTCCTTCCTCCGAATTTGATCAGTGTGTGTTATTAGGTGTGAATTTATCTGAATACTTCTCGATTTTTGAGGTGTTACTGAAAGTTCTACATGTTGTAAATCCGCTTCTTCCCTTTGAGTTTAAATCGCAAATACATAACATGTGTGTTATTTGGTGTGAATTTATCTGAATACTTCTCGATTTTTGAGGTGTTACTGAAAGTTCTACATGTTGTAAATCCGCTTCTTCCCTTTGAGTTTAAATCGCGAATACTGTAACATGTCATCAGATGTAGATTCAAACTAATCTAATCTCAATCCAAATATTAAGAAAACTAAAAGTATCAGTTTCACCTACTGAAGTACCGATTTAGGCGTAGATGGCGTTCTTCATGATACGGAAACCTACGTTCTTCTGCTTGTATTATTGTGTAGGTATAGAATCCAAATCTAATTTAATATCAAAAATAAATATTTTAATTTTCTTTCAGAAATTTAAAACAGTCAGTCATTCAGAATTCGTTAAAATATATTATATTTTTCATTCGGACATAAGTTTTTACCTAATAGCCAAATTGTTCTATGGCCTCATATTTGCAAATACCATGTGTTTGTTCTTATGTAACTTACGTACTGTAACTGTAAGCATTGCATCATAATTTTAAAAAATGTTACAAGACTTGTAATTAATTTGTTATGTTATATCTATCCGTATAACGTTTTAATTTTATCTCTCTAAGTGTTTTACTAACTCTTCTTTGTAAATCGTAAGTATTATTAAAATCTAAAGCTTTGGTCATAAATATATAAAAATTGTTATATTTTACTAGTTGTGAGTATTTTTGTACATTTTCTTTGGTAGAATACACACAGTTTTCGCTATAAATGTTTCTTAAAAATTCTTAAGTGTCTATGGTTGTTAGTTAAATTACACAAATAGGTTAAGCTGTGATCCTCATTTACCAAATCCAATCAATAATCCATCAAATTCTTCTCATAAATTTAAAAGTCTTATACTTACTAATGTTTAATGACTTAATATTGTATGTTAGATATAAAACTGAAGATATAACAATACAATTATATTCCAGGTTTAAATACAAAGTTTGGTTATAATAAATAATACTTAAGATATATTATGCAATTACATATATTGTTTAATTCATTTATACTATGTTTAAGAAAATATCAAATTGATTTATATAGTTTGTGAAAAATTATGTAATTAGTATTTGCCATAAAATACTTGTAGTCTACTTTGAAAATAGTTGTAGATTTAACTTAACTTTGATGTAGAGCACCCAAGGCACTTATTACTTTATTTTATACATTATTATGCGTAGTTTAGTAAGCGCTAACGGGACACTGCAGGTAAACATAAAAATAAGTAGCATAATAATATATTATATGTTAAATAATTAGTATTTAGTAAGTACATGTTAGTGTATAGCAACATAAATTTACTATGTATTATTTTCTTTATTTACGCAGGTCATAGCTTTACAATAAGATTAAATTCTTAGTGAATTAGTGCTAAACTATTTTTACTTAAAGCTAAGAAACAAGGCTGTAATGTAGATAATATAAAGCGGGACAAAATGTATGCTTAATAAATAAGTGTACACCAACTACACTCACGCTATAATTCTGTATCGCATTATATGCCTACACGTAGCTAAACGTGTATTTATAACTTACTTGCTTTACTTTATATTATTGTATTTTATAATTCGTTTTTTTAGTATTATTGTATAATACTATATACATCCACTCTCACTACATGTGTTTCTTGTATGTATACACATTAATAAAAAAAATATTTCACAATACATTCTAAAGTACATAATAATATCTGTGATCACCTAATAAATGTCTACGTAGATATTAGATCATTTATATTCTTATATCACAAAGTATACTTTTATGTTAACTCACCAAGATTGTATTATATCTTGATGAAAGTGGCTATCGAAGTGCCTTTATCACTCTATTTAAATATGTGTAAAGTAACATTTATGTGATGTTAATCACACTAATATAACATAAGAATACATGAATAGCACTCATAGTTACTTAATAATTGTGTCATTGTTCACACCTATAAGTAAGCTCTCAAACTTTTATAATGAAAGATTTTTTTGTTACTAGCGAAACTTGAAACATACGGAATGGGTTTGAGTGAAGACTGTATGAATAACTAAAATTCACTTTAGCGTAAGATCAATTACACTATCTCCTAATTGATATAAAAAATGTAAATAAACGTATGTTAATAATATACAAACACAAAAACACATAGACACATACAGACTAGGTAACACGAAACAAGTATTTATTCAAAACGTATGAAAGTGATTGGAAAGATTCCTATATTTTATTACTACGCGATATACAGTAAAAATATTATTGATCTTGGAAACTTTATATTACATTTTTTAATTAGAACAACAAAAAATGGGGGGACTTTCATTCCCCCAAATTTCTACAGTTGATTATTAATAATTGTAAATAACTATCTTTTACTTTTAATTCTAATTTTAATTTTCTCTCCCCTTACATAAACGTTTCATATAAGGATAATGTCCTTGGGAGATTACTAAGACAATTATTGTTTTCGATTAATTACTTGAGCTCCTATTTCAAAATGTGTATACTGATGAAAATAATACAAAACATTATCAATGTTTAACCAAGCATTTCCTGGCTTAAAGAATTTTTTTAATGCGTTAACCTTATCCACAGAAAACGTAGTGTGTGGACTTTATAATAACTAAAACACTAATATTTGTAGCTGCCGTCTTCATGCGTCAATGCAGTATGTACGTGATAGTGGTCCACATTTTATATCGCAAACGTCACATTTAGAGAAAACCCATCAAATCATTGAGAGCGCAATTAAAAACTTTGACGTTGTGGAACATATTTTTAGTTGATTTAGAAGCGGACTGCGTAGTTTGACGTAATTAAATAAACAACTGAGTTTATATCACAAACTCGTTATGGACAGTTTGTGAGTTATTATAAGTTTTAAATTATTGTTTGTTTGTTTTTCACTTCATAGTAATCATTATGTAAAAATAACGAAGCGATTTTAATTCACCTATAACTCGAAGGATAAGGAACAAGTACTTTGAATTGCCAGCAACGTAATTGGAAATACGGGAGTAAAAAGTTTAAATATTAAAGTAACGAAGTGATAGCGAAGTTTATACAATATTTATTGTACAATGCAATAAATAATCTCTTTAAAATCAGTGGAGCTTAAACAACTGTTAACTTTCCCATTTAATAGTTTTGAACTAAAATGTTGCAGTTAAAAACTGTTAACTAAAGTGTTAGTAATTAGTAACTCCTATAATAACCTTTTAGATCAATAAAGCTAACCCTTGTTATCTAAACTTTTAAATATTGGAAATACTCAATAGAGATCTATTATAACTGAAATAAAGTTTCATTAATTTATTATTTATTCTATGCATTTATTTATTTTTTGGTTCTAAAAACCTGGTTAACCTAAAACATTTTAATTATTAAATTGCAATATTTTGTAGATAACTAATCTTCGGAGGAAATTTTATAATTTTTCGGGGAAAATATATGTAATTTTAAGGGAACTTGAAGTTCGTTAATCAAAATTAAATTAAAATTCCAGAACCAACTCACCTAGTGAAAATGGTTGTACACAAAAACAAAAGCATCATCTTGAAACGTTATTTTTGATGAGTATTATTTCTTGGACTTTCGTTACATGAGCAAGATTTTGTTTGTAACTTTTACGTTCTGCTTGACTGAGAGAGCTTCAGGGAAGAAAAATTAGATTTATTATTCACCAGGAACATGAAACAGAAACAATGGGAGGAAGTATGTAAGTATCTAGGGAAGTGTTAGTTGTTAACGTAATACAACGGACACACGTGTGGTAGGGGGGCAGATTGCCTGATTCTGCAGAAACTACAGCTCTGGTAGTCGTCTGAATCTTGACAACTTGCCTAGCGTACAAAATACTTAACTCAGACACTCTACTAAGCACACAGACATAACCAGGTGGACACAGGCCTGGTCACCTTTCCAGACTTATCGCGATTACGAGGTTCCTTATCAGTTTTGAATTTCAATACACTCCTAACCAACTTATAGTCCAAGATCCGTTAGCCAATTTGCATTGTATAAGCACAGAACCTGGTTTTTCACGAAATATAAAGAAAATTTCTCCTAAGAATTTAATCGATCCCCAGCCGCGTTTGATGGTTGAAATGGGAGAATTTTGAAAGGGTTAAAATATGAAATAGCTTTTCTTTTAGATTAAATTTATTTTAGCTTGAGATATCTAAAAAGCAACCGTCAGAAACGGAAATAAATGTTAATCAGCCTCAGCTAACCATATACAGACCTTTCAAAAGTCCGCTTTCAGTCTCTTTATCTAGTGGTCTGACGGTGATATAAGTATTTCTTACGGGTTTGAAGGTCGATTTTAAGTATATAAAGCTAGGAAACGTATACTTTGTTGAATGATAAAATCACTATTTCATGTTTTTAACCATTCCAATACCCTTCTATTTCGACCAAAAACTAGAGTAGCTGCTGATCGATTTCTTTTTAAGGAAAAACTCTTCTATTAATTTCAAGAAAGAAAACAGAGAAGTTAATGCTCTTGGTAACAATTATTTCAATTTTATGTTCAAAGTTATTTTACTGGGCGGAGAGGGAATTTATATTTATAAATACTTCTTAATTCTATGAGTTTACTTGATTTTCTCTATTAAATGTTAGAGGTTTAATATCACTGGCGTCTATTCAAGCACGACACAAAAAATAGTTAAAGAAAGTAAACTTTTTTAACCGAGTTAACGTTCACGACGACGTGTACCCGGTCGGGTACACACCGGACTTTAGTAAAGTGCGTCGTGCGCCAGATGGGGTACACGTTGCTATGCATTTAATTATTGCGTTTTTATTATTTGCCTGTGTTAGTGGTTTGTTAAATTTGATCACGCACTTCAAGAAATACGTCTGACTATAAAATTGAATAGAATAGATACATGATGTAAATATAATGAAATAATTGTTTTTGTGCAAAATTTCGAAATCTACTTACCTGTCTCGTTATACTTGGACGTTTCACGTAAAAAACTGATTAGAGTGTTATGTCATTATTTTTTTAAAAGTTCGACGGCACATATAAAAGGCCGGAAAACGCTGACGTCGTGTTAACGGAATTAAAACGAGTTAAACAATTTCTTATTAAGTATGCAAGGACAGTTATAAATATGTGCTATATTTTTTATATTCATTGATTCAGTGCTATTATTACGAAATTAAAATAATGAAAATTGTAATTTTCCTGGAAGTAATTTATGGAATAAAAGAACTAAACTATTTGTGAGTGTTTGCAGAAAGCTTTGTATTATACGGTTCACTTAATATCGAACCATTATCCTAATTCAGTATTAAAAGATTAAATACTGTATAAATTATAGCATTGTATTTAATTTCTGTACTATGGTGTAAACATATGGTGCTCTATTAAAATTTTAAATATTATTTTTCTCTTCATTATACCAGTTGAAATGTATATTATTTTATCGTGAATTATCTATCTTTTCTTCACATAAGTAAGCATATAACTTAGAATAAATATTGCAAGAATAGAGGTAGATGTAGGAATATAGATAAGTTAGAAAATCTGTTGGTATTGTTTACTTTTAAATATAATAGCCTTTATAAAATAAGATACATAATTAGTTGTGAGAATATATATAATTAATTGAGCATTAACAATTCTGAAACGGTTTTGCTGCATTTATATTAATGATTTCATAACATAAATCAATTGGTGTTAATATTTTTTATAGAAAAACATAATTCACGCATTAAAATATTTTTGAGATACACGCACATATCTACAGATCGAGTCGGTAAAATAAAATATTTTGCAGGTGAAAAACCGCCTATTCCATCTACCACCACAGTGCATATCGGTGTGTAACGCCTTTCTTAGCTGAAATTGATATTCGATAATAATCGCGTTTCTAAAGCTAATAAAAATTAGGAAGTTTTCAAATTCTTTAGATAAAAAGGGCCATGTTTTTTAGATGTACGGGAAAATTTAATTCTGCCTCTTATATTTAACAGTTTTATATAATTATTGAAAGATTCTCTAACTTAATTCCATAAAACCGTAAGCAAAGAACCCGCTCTGGGACGTTCTTCTATACAAATTTACAAACTTAAACTTTACAAACTATGAAGCGATTGCGGTTAGTGAACGCTAATGTCTTCCGCCATTCCATAATTATTCATTTATAGTTATTAAGGAATATTACATTATCTACTTTTAGTAGTCAAAATTTTGTGCCTTTCCAAAGTCTATCTTTTTTGGACGAAATAAAAAAATGTTCCTTCAGTGATTGTCATCTAGAAAAAATCATTGCTTTTTAAATAATAAATCAGATAAAATATATTTTAATCGATGGTGTTGATGTTTTTGTAATCATTTCATACGGAGTACTTTTGTTGTTCAGTCCACTTTAGTTTTTTGTCCAAAACATTTTAAATAATAAGTATAAATTTAATGAGACACTCTAATGCGCATCTGAGGCTCCACTTTTAAATGGAGCAAACATTTAAAAGTAACTTATAAATATCAAATCGTCCCAAATCCCTAAACCTTTCACTGTACAAAATATATTTTATTTTCACAATGCTGACGATTTTATAACAATTCAACCATCTATAAATAAAAGTAAAAAAAGTAAAGAATGTCTTATTTTACCAGGCGAAGTTAGGGCTAAGAAGCCCTCTCTAACACTTAACCTGGGGACCAACGGCTTATAGGTGACTTCCGAACCACCACCAATGGCCGGGCAGGCGGGCCGCTTGCAAGGACAGGATCGCTCAGCGGTCACCTATCCAAACAGCAGCCACGCTCGACGTTGCTTGATCTGGTTATCTTGCGATAACCGCCCACATGTTAAATACTCATGGTTTATAAATTATGTTAAATATAGAGTTTTTTATAAGGATAAATACAATGAGTATAAATTATAAGCAATTCATACTAACAGATAAACGTACTTTATACAATTCGTTACAATTGAGATATTGTAACAAAAGTTTGTATAGTGAGATATGTATAGAGTTTAAACTTTAGGTCCGCGTTATAGTCTTAGCCTTACACAAACGAACATCAGAATTAATTCTCAGAAGAGTAGTTGTTTTAATGCAACAATCTGTTTCGTTAGAAACCACTTAATACAAAAGTATCGGTTATTATACAGTAATGTTACATAAAAAATAAAAAGAAGACTTTATGGTTTTTATAATGACTTTGATAAGAATTATCACACTAAGCATTTATTCGTTGAAACCCATCTGCTTGTAACTAAATAATTTTTGTATTAAAAATGTGGGTTGTGCCATTTCGAGATACAAAAGATGGGAGATGGCCAAGTGGTTAACAGCCAGTGATGCACTATTATAACAATTCGAATAATTTCTTTATCTATGTGATCAATTGCTATTAGGAAATAATTTCTTGATCGAATTAATAACACTAAACGTTTTTTATTATAGTTCGTTATCAACGACGGATGATTTAAAGAAATAGCGAGATTATGGACATAATGTGTTATACAATAGAAGAGTCTGTAGTTGTAATACATGATGATTGCAATTACCCATGACCCAGTAAAAGTTCTCTGAGCAAGCTCAGATAAATGAATTTAGTGTGTTTTAGTGATGTTTGGCTATATTAAATAGTGTCAGATTAAAATCAATATGTTTTAAATATTATTTATATGATTTTTTACTTGAATGATAACAGAGAATGTATTTTCACATACAACGTAATATGTTTTAAAATTATTTTTAGTATCAATTAGTTTAATAAAAGTTTTTATCCAGTTAACAATATTTTGTAAAATACTGTCAAAAACAGGTTTCTGTTATTTTTAGGTCAAATATAGTACGCTACATTCTGTTTAATTTCAAAATAAGGTGAAAATATTGCAACTGTTTTTAATCCACCAAAAGCGATAATATCTTGTTTGGAATTGTATAATGTTACTCATATTTTATTTCTTACTAATAAACTAAATGGTTGTAAATATAAATGATTTGTTAAATGTTACGACTTTTTAATAATAACTGTAAGAAATTATATTACTTATAAATGTAAGAGTAATGGATATTAATTGGTATTTCAAATCCTAGAAAATTGAAAGAGTAATTTAATATCAAATTAGTACACACACTATGTTCTTTATGTGTATAACAAGTAAATATATAAGTGCACTGTGACATTAAATCTGTTGTATTAAATGAGAAATAAATGTGACTAAATAAACGTCTAGAATCCATCCTTATAATTTTATTAACACCTAACACCTTTCTTAAAATGAGTTTAAATGTTCATACTATATTAAAATCTCCATGACTGCTAATAAAATAATTAGTATCAATCCACATTTAAAGCCTGTTTAAGGATTGAAAGCTCTGTCACACCCATAAACGATATAAAGATTTAAATATTATCAGCGTGAAGTTGGCTGTAGATGAAGCCTGATGTTACGTCAAACATTAAAATTAAATTGGGGCTCAATGGCAGGCTTAAAATGGTATTCTATTAGCACTAAAACTCGAAACTGAAATTTCAGCATACTGGTTGTGTGATATTATTGGTTTAACGCGTACAATTGATATTGGTCTTAAATTAGAAATCATTTTGGAGCCCTTGTTTTGTAATTTGATTCTCATGATGTTCTGGATGGAAGGGCAGATTATGACTATTTTATTAACTATGAACAATAATACAAAGATAAATAACTAATTACACTTTATTGGGTCTTTTTTGACGATTGAATTGATACGTCTACCAAATCATTTTAATAGTTTTAATTGGAGTATTCAAATAGATACAGATACTTTTAAAAAATTGGGAAAAATGTTTACACAAAAATAAAGAAAACATGTTCATGTACATACGCAGTCAGTAAAATTTATTTCCCAATAATTAATGTAAATTTAAATTTAGATTATTGGAATAATTAATCATCTTTCATCATTATATCACCTAAAATCTGGTTATTTTTTACGAAACAACTATAGACGTCCCAAACCAGAGACTTACACACAATTTAAAACACTCCTTAAATTTTAAAATGATTTTTTAGGCTTCCATGACATTGACATTGATAATAAATTTCATCATTCAAGTTGTGTGCTGTTTTAATGCAATGTTTTAAAATGACTCCAGGCAAATATTTCAGGAATTGAGTTCATTAAAATGTGCAATCCATTAAACTGAACCCCCACCATCTATCTTTCTCTTTATTGTACATAATGTGGAATAAGCACACATGTAGATACACCCTATAAAATTCGAAAGGTGAAAAAAATAATAATGGCGTTTGATATAGCGTGTTTATATGTAGATGTTTGCTCTTAGGAACTAATGCGTCAGCGTAGCCGAAATTGAAATAAGTCATCTTGAATTTGGGTACAATCTTTCAGATGGGAACGTGGTCACTTGAACATTTTCTTTCACAGGTATATTATTATAAGGTATATTATAACATGTGTTTTAAGACCTCTGTATTCTTGTAAAATGTATTGCCTATTAAGATTTCTGCTGCTTGTTCGACTAAAATCCAATAATTTATACGTGAATAAAATATGTTAAAAACAATGGATAATTGCTCTGCGGGAATAAGTCAGTTAAAAATAATGCACAAAATTCCACATTATATTTCGAAAATTCTACTCAAATAAGATTTCAGTTTTTAATATAAGTACTAATATCGCCATAACTATAAAAATTGCTCATCCACGTACATACACCCCATACCGAACGCAATTACGATCGCATCGTCCTACTCTCCTATTGGTCTATCCAAACTTTTGCCTCAATTTTCTGAACAATAAGACTAAAATATGCAGAAGCCCCATCATTCACAAACCACACGTTTCCAGTAAACCACAGTGTTCTGGATTAAGTCTCTGAAGACAGCACCCATAGTGCTAGAAGAACGTATGGAACAAGCAGATCTGGTTTAATGAGTCATCGTTATGGCAAGTACTTGAATATATTGTCGAATGATATTAAGGAAGCAATTTAAAGAAATGTATTGTTAACTTTGTTTTGGAATATTGCAAGGCACCGCAGTTTTGAAATTCTATTATTGGGAACAAAATTCTATCACAGCTTTATTCAATATTACAAGTTATGCTGTATAAACAACTCTGAGTTTTTTGTTTAACAAAACCCTGGGAAAAGATTTAGTTCCCACGGGCTACAGGAAGAAGGTGTATTAGGAAGAGAGCACCGTTTTTACAAATAGTACACCCTGAGAGATCAGGTATGGTAGGCCTACAGTATTTTGACAAGTAAGTAAAGGTGTGTGCTGAACTGCAGGTGTGAACAGGTCCACAAGTTTTCCGTGCAGAAGTGATGAACCTACGTCATTGACATAGATCAGGAAGAGAATTGGACTGAGAATTGAGCCCTGTGGGACACCATAGCTCAGGTGAATTGGTTCAGATAATTTTTTTGCGATCTGGACAATTTGGGTTCTGTGGCTTAAAAATGACCTGAGCCACTGGAGAGGCACGCCTCGAATGCCATGAGTTTCAAGTTTGTCAAGCATTGTAACATGGTCAACGCAGTCGAATGCTTTCGATAAGTCTAGGAACACACTTAATGTGGGATCCCGACGTTCTAGCCCCTCTACAACCCTATCGACTAGACGTACAACTGCGTCTATTGTCGACTTACCCTTCCTGAAGCCAAACTGGTCTTCAGATAGCTGGTTGTGCTTATTTAAAAATTGAAGCATTCTTACCAAGAAAAGTTTTTCGAATATTTTGCTCAAAACTGGCAAAATTGAGACAGGCCGGTAATTGTGTGGGGAGTGGGGATCATCTTTCTTAAAAATCGGGCTCACTTTCGCGGTTTTTAGGAGTGAGGGGAAAACTCCTTGTTCAAAAGAGAAATTTACTAATTGGGTTAAAGGTTTCACAATATGCTTTGAACATGTTTTTATTAGCCACATCGACATTAAATTTAAATCATTTGATTTTTTGGCTGGGAGCTGCTGAATTATTTTTTCAAGCTCTTCCTCAACGACAGGTGCCAGTGCCATGGAGGCTACTGGACACTGTCTCCGTCTTGGGATTCCTTGTGGCGGTGATGGGCAAGGGCCTTGCTCACAAGCAACAGATCCAAAGAATCTGTTAAGCCTATTCGCAACCTCAACCGCATCCTCCACAAGTCTGTCACCATTTTTTAATTTTATTTGATTGTTGCATGATTTGTTTTTATTGTTGATGATGTTCAAAGCAGTTTTAGAAATATTTTTTGAAAATATAATTGATTTAGAAACATCATATGCCTTTGCCGCCTGGATCACTTTTCTGTAAATTAGTTTGTAATTTCGAAAAAACCGTTTGAATTCTTCATTGTGTGATGTTTTCTGAATTTCTGAGAAAAACTTTAGTTTTTCTCTAGAAATTAAAATTCCTTTAGTAATCCATTTGTTGTTTACCGTTTTGGAACAAACTTTTATGGTTTTGAGAGGACAGTACATGTTAACATGAAAGTTTAGTGTATCACTAAACATTTTAAAATGCTGTTCTACCGAAAGATTTGATTCTTGGAATTTCCAATCTTCTTTGGAAAGGGAAGTGTTGAGGAGAGCGATGTTTCCTGGCCTTAAGTCTCTTATTGTTTTAGTGATTTTGGGCTCCCTCTCGATTTTTACTCCACTAATAATAGCCTCTTGGCCGTAGTGGTCCGAGATAGCTGTATTGACCACGGACACTGCGACACTTGGGAGATTAGATATGATATTGTCGATTGTAGACTGTGTAGACTGTGTCACACGCGTTGGCGTTTTGACCAACAACTCAAGGTCGAATGATCTTAACAAGTCGACAAATCGTTTGGTGGAAGGGTGATTAGTGTCCATCGCATTGATGTTAAAATCGCCCATTAGGATATAACCCTGTTCATGGTTAGTTAAATCCATCAGTAGGGCTTCAAAATTTGTAAAGAAATTTTCCTCATTGCCATTGGGAGACCTGTAGATTCCGATGACGGTAAATTTTGATCTGTTCGAATTGAATTTTATCCCAACTGCTTCAAAGTCTTTTTCTATAGTTTTGACAAGTGAAAAGGGAGAAAATGAATAATTTTGTTTGACAAAAATGGCGACTCCTCCTCCTTTGGAAAGTTGTCGGCAATATGAATTAGCCAATGTGAAATTTGGAATTTGGCATAGGTCGATGTTCTTGTCATTAAAACCGTTCTCAGTTACAACAAGTACATCTGTTTTCGTTTCTTCACACATCAATTGAATTTCGTCAAGCTTGTTAGTGGCAGATTGGGCATTTTGGTGAAGCAGTCGGATTTGAACCTGATTGAGAAATTTGGAATTCGTCTGTATTTGTTGGGTAGCGTCAGTCAATTTTGTCCGTCGGCCGTCTGTGGGGTCCCTAAAAAAACACAATCAGCTTTATCAGAATTCACAGGATATGAAGTGGCAGGTGAACAGCTGGTGACGGCCTCGGCATAGGTCTTGTTGCAAGTACGTGTCATCGCGCATGCTGGAGTTGACACCAGCGCGAGTCTCGAAGGAGCTGGTCCTGGGCGTCTCAGGCAGAGGAACTGGTCTCGAGGGAGTGGACACAACAGTCATCGGCTCCACAGGCTGCACTGCCGCTGGAGAAGGTGCCGCCGAGTTCAGTTGTTGATGGTTCTCACAGGAACCAAAGTCGGCCAGTCTCCCCGCAATCAGTCGTGCCAGAACCCTCTTGCCGCACATTCTCAGGTGCATGCCGTGGGCAGTAAAGTTAGGACGTCGGATGCAGTTCACCTCCAATACCCTTACATCCTTATGCCGATTGCAGAGTTCCGTTATGTAGCCATTCACCATCCTGATCGTCCTGTTTGCTACGTTGTCAGGAGCTAAGTCATGGCGGTGGGGAAGGGTAGCTACTAGCACTTTGGAGGATGAGCTAAGTTGTTGAAGGATTCCCTCCATGTGTTTGTAAATTATCTCCTCCTTGCCCGCTGCAACATCATTGGTGCCCGCTATGAGGACATAGCAGTGGTTCGCAGATGGTGGGCTGTTCGATGGCGAGACGATGTGCAGCAGGCCGGCTCCGGGTTTACAGACACCACTCACTTCGTTCCCTGGACCTGTGAGCTTACCGACAAAACCGGCGATATGTCGGGTGTGACTATCACCCAATATGGTGACGCCATGAAAAGGGAATTGTATTGAGCTTTGTTTTTCAGCTGTCACATGTTTACTATATTCATGTTTTTTCTTATTTTTCTTTCTTCGTTTTTTGTTGTTATTTATTTTTTTCTGAGAAGACACAGGTTTATTCTCCCTGAGAACAGTCTCCTCATCAGGTAGTGGCTCTGGAGGGTTTGTTATGGGAGGTGTATGGATATTCGACCAGGTAGGGCTTGGTTTGGTCAATATGGTGGGGTTTTTTGTACAGTTTTAGCTGTTCTTCAAGAGCCTTAATTGCCGATATCATATTGGATGCTTCTTCCTTGAGGATGATGCACCTTTCACAAGGTCGCTTCAACCTCGTTACCTCTTCCTCCAGCATTTTAATAGCTTCCTTAGCCGGCGTCTTGTCATCAGCTACACGTGTCATGATCTCAGTTTGGGTGGTTCGATGTTCAACGGTGGTTATAGCAGGTTAATAGATTTGAATTAATTTAATTAAAATGTTTACCTAACAAGGAAATATTTTAATCATCACTCGTTGCTTGGGTCTGAAATTGAATAAGGATCACAAGATAGGTTCTCATCGTTGCAGCCAGTGTAGTTAACATTCGCCTGCTGATCGTAAAACTCCCTCCTGCAGAAAACTCTACATTTTGAGCAGCCAGTTGCAGCAAAAACGATTCTAATTGTTTCCTCAGCCCTGCATCCAAAACCTTGTTGATTAGCTTGCAGATTATTGGTGATGTCTCGTCCGCAGCTTGAGTGACATCAGAGCTCGACGAGACAATCTGTACGAGGTAGAAGATGTGGGGCAGTGTCCAGAGTCCGGTTTCGATAATCCATAGTGGATTTTCGGACACAAGACATAGGAAAAGGATGAAAAGTGTCAAAATGAGGTTTACAAATTTATAGAAGATTGAACTCATTAGGAGGTTACAGTAAAAGTCATTCGCTTTGTCTACAGCAACGCGTAGCATTTGGTAAGCGCTCATAAAAGTCTTTATCTTTTTATTAGATTTCTTGACTTGGCCACGATTGATCAATTGGGGATACTGACGAAGCATTAATTGTCTATAGCTCTGGATAATTACTTCTTGTCTGATCCTAGCGTTAATTAGTCTAAACCTCGTCACAATACACTGAGTGACTACGTGGAACTGGACCAATATGCAGATGTGCAAAAAGGTTGCAGCTAACGAGCAAACATTTAGTATGATACGTGAAATCACCAATTCTTGATCATTTGTTAAATTCAAAGTCTTGTATAGGAACATTCCTTCAGTTATTATAGGAACTAATATTATAACACAAATGAGTGCAGTGATCTTTACTGTCATTCAAAGTCTTGATGGTGTCAGTTGCACACTCTGGTCAAATCTTTCCAGAGTTTCGCAAACGTCGATGAACTGTATGTACTTTCTAGCACAGCTATAGAAACCGATTACTTGAGTCAATATTGTAGCTATAATGTGTATGGTGTAAACGTTTAGATTGGTATTGGTGTTTGAAACAATTATGAGACCTTTAGATAAATTTACATAAAGGACCAAACTTAGTAGCCCCGTTTGTAGTATAATAATAATAATCTTTATTGCGTGAAACAATTACAATATTGCATGGCATGCGTTAACGTAACTATATAAAGTAGATAATTACATCAGATAAATGATGTTGGTCAAGGTAAATACATACGTACAATGCAATACGATTCTTGAATGTATCAGAACCGGGGATTTCGTGGTTGTTAATTTCAAAAATTTTCATCCCAGCGGCCCATCATGAACTCATCAGTTGAGTAAAATGCCTTTGACATAAGAAAAAGTTTTAGTCGAGTTTTGAATTTTTTTTGTTTCATTGAGTTGTTTGATGCCTTCAGGGAGCCTATTGATTAGTCCGACTCCAACTTGAGATGGTAAGTGTACGAAAGGTGTCGTTCTGTGCTGTTCGACTGGAAAGTTATTCCTGCCTCTAGACAGATATTGGTGGACATCCCTACCCAACTCGCATTTTAATCGGCAGTACAAGGCCACCTCGAGAATATAGAGACAGGGAAGGATCAGCAATCCAAGCTTCCTAAAGGCATATTTGCACGACTCTCTGGGGTTTAATTTTGAAAGAATTATTACGGTTTTCTTTTGAGATATGAAAACTCTTTCAAATCTGTATTTGGAACAGATTCCCCACAATCTCAAGCCATATGTCAAATGTGGATGTATCAGACCGAAACAGGCCATTTTTAATACATCCAACGAACAAAATTTTGCAAGATTGCGCAGGACATAAATTCCCGAAGCAACCTTAGAGCAAACTTTTTCAATGTGATCGTCCCATGTCAGCCCCCGATCAAGGTACATTCCAAGGAAATTAATGGAGTCTGTTTCTTCCAGAAAGAAATCCTCCACCATCACCGCGGGTCGAAGCTCTTGCTCTTGTTGTTGCCAAAGGCAAAAATGTATGACGTTTGATTTTGAATTGTTTGTTTTCAGATTGATTCTGTAGAAATATTCTGAATCGAATTCTGAATGACTCCATTTCAAGTTCGTTTTTTGATTTTGATCTGATGCAGAGAGTCGTGTCGTCAGCATATTGAATCAGTTTTTCATTCTGGATTGCAGAATTCAATCTGGTGACGTAAATTAGAAAAAGGACTGGCCCTAATATTGATCACTGTGGGACACCGTAGGTCATTTTAACTTTGCCTCACAAGACACTCGCAATCTGCACGCACTGCTCTCTATCTTTTAAACAAGACGAGATCCAATCGTGCGGCAGTCCCCGAATACCACTTGACCACAACTGGTGCAACAGTGTTGCATGATGCACACAGTCAAAAGCTTTAGAGAGGTCGAGGAATATGCTTAGCACGTGCTCTCGCCTCTCTAGGCCCTCGACAACATTGTAAATGAGATTCGTTACAGCATCGATTGTCGACTTGTTTTTTCCTGAACCCAAATTGTTCGGGACATAGAACCTCGTAACGATCAAGAAATTGTTAAAATTGTTTGAGAAAAGCTTTTTCAAATCTTTTGATGAAAACTAGGAGTATAGAAATTGGACGATAGTTGCTTGGAATGCAAGCATCGTCCTTTTTGAAAACTGGTATAACTTTGGCAATCTTCAATGCCGACGGGAATACGCCTTGAGCAAATGAAAGATTGATCAGTCGGGTGATTGGAGTCAAGAGGTATTTGAAGCAACCCCTGAGCAACCACACAGACATGCCATTGGTGTCACTGGATTTTTTCGGTCTCAAATCCCGCACGATACGGGCCACCTCCACCTCACTCATAGGAAAAAGAACCATAGACGAGATCGATCTCGTTAATGGATCATCGCGAGGGCTATCCAAAAATGAGTCGTCTGGTTCAGCCACAGTTGAAAAAAAATTGTTACATTCACTTGCCACTTCAAACGGATCATCAATTATTTTATTTGTTGTTTAAAGTGTCGGAGTTGAAAATTTGGAAAAACTCTGTTGTTTTGTGCTGTTTTTTTATAATGTTCCAAGCGCTTTTTGAAAAATTGTCTGATTGTCTCAGTTTGGTTTCGACATCTCGTGCCTTGGCCATCCTTATTTCTTTTCGATAATTTTGCTTGAAATTTCGAAAATGTTTTGCATTGTTCGTTTTCGGTCCCTACATATATTGAATGATAAAACTTTAGCCTTTCTCTTGATTTGAGAATATCCTGAGTAATCCAGGTATCTCTTTTCCTTTGAAGACGCTCTTTCAAATTTTTGAATGGGCAAGTGACATTTAAATGAAAAATTACTCGCTTTAAATATGCATTGAAGGCTTCCTCCACTTGATCGAAAGAATCCAGGAATGACCGCGACTCCTTCCTGAGACATTTGTTGAAAAGATCAACGTTTGCAGACTTTAAATCTTGTTTTATTTTCACGGAGGGAGGTTCCGAGGTGATCCGAGATGGCCGCGTTCAGAACAGAGACCGAAACGTCTGGGGTGTTTGTGATGACGTTGTCGATGGCCGTACTCGACGCGGCATAAACTCGTGTTGGTGAGTTCACGGACCACGTTAAACCGAAAGAAGATAAGATATCGCGAAGCCGCTGGGCCAGGGGGTTAGCGCAGTCCAGAACGTCGATGTTGAAGTCACCTATGATGACGAACTTCAATAATTTTGAATGAAAGAAATTTAGGAGTGTTTCAAAGTTTTCCAAAAATGTGGTGCTGTTCCCATTTGGAGATCTATATAAGCCAATTACTGTGATTTTTCCAACGGATTTTTGATCAAGTTTTACCCCAGCCACTTCAAAGTTTAGATCACTACTATAATCCACTTTTAATGGCTGGTAACTTTTAATGGCGATATTTGACAAAGATTGCCACGACACCTTAGTATAGTCTTGGTCAAGCCCCAACAGAAAACTGCTGGAGAAAATGTCAGCCTCTTGCCTGTAGCTGATTCTGATGTGTATTCTAGTGGGAACCCCATACATAGTTGATAAAAGTAGAGAGATATGTTTGAGAGAACACACATGTTGATATATTGTTTTAATGTGGAGAGTTAATACTTTATTATCAAATTCATTGCAATCGTCTTATATTTGCATTGTTCTTGAATAAAGTTCTTTTTTGTTTTTATTATAAAACAGTTTGAAATTTTTACCTTTACAAATGTAATATTTACATATTTACACCCTATTTAGTAACTGAGTACAAATAGTAATTTATCATCAGGTTTTTCTAGCCCATAGAATAGCATTTATATATGTAAGTTTCGAGGCACATTTTTGAAAATAAACATTACAATTTCTCACACATAGGAGTTTCTTGTAGCACTACCACTTTACCCATTAGAATCGTGTAGAAAATATTCGACAAATATGGGTCAAAGGGCAAAACGAACGGTTAACACTCAATATTCAATACCATTAAACTCTGTGAATGCTTTTTTTTAAACTTTACTTCACACATAGAATATGTAAGAGTAAAGTGAAATATAGTTATCTAATCCAGTAAAATGTTTGAATTAATATATTCAATATATTATTTATTCCAAGAAATAATTGTAAAATCTGTCACTACTGTATTATTACAATACAGATTAAGAGGCAACAGTTCATTATAAACGTTAATGTTATTGTACAATACCTGTAGAGTGTAGTACACTTAACCTCTATATTTTAATTTTTAACTAGGTTTTTGGTTTATTACCTAAAATAATAAAATAACTATTAGGTAATTATTTCACTTTATAGTCTTTACCTAATAAAATAAAATTAGGTTCAATTTATACACTTTTATATCCTATTAATCATACATAACATATTGTGAAGTAAAATTACAAAATTGTTTAAAACAGTTAAAAAGGGCATTTATTTTAATGTTTATATTATTATATAAATACATTTAACTTTTATCTGGATCTTATATCAATAACCCTTATTATAAAGTGATAGTTATTATTTTATAAATATAATTAAATATTACAATTATTTAGTAACACAGACACTTGAGTGAGATTTTGAATTGTTTCCTCGTAGGTAGGACACGTACTTTCCCCAGAAAATCAGGCACCTAATCATTAATGAGTGACGCCACTGCACCCGTACCAATCAACGCTTTGAAGCCTCTACCGTAAATCTCCATGTTCATGTATGGCCTAGAGTCATCAATACCGATCCGTTTGCCCATGCCACAAAAATGTTTAATTTTTGTCATCAAATTTTCTCAATGATTATAAATCGTGGTGACTCACCAAATAGATGACATATGATGACTGCGTACTTTTCTGGTAATTGACTTCTCTTCTTCAAACTCGAATATATTCCACAAATGCACGTAACGAAGTCAGAAAGCAAACTCTTCGTCTCGTGTCGGTTCGGCTGTATAAATAGACCGCCAGTCGGTCATGCACAGAAACGCGTTTTCGTCAGTCGTCTGCGGACGCTGCAGCGGCCACATCGGAGCTCCGGCTAACTGCACTGCCCCTAGCAGAGAGGTTCCCTAACCTCAAATAAACTCTTACTAATGGAAAGACGACGAAGACGACTATCCATAAATAAATTGAAACATCCACTTGTCAGAAAACAACAATAACTACGAGTAAATGAACAACCAACTCAAACTGAAGCATCTCTGGCAAAATAAACGATTTCTCACGTAAAAACAAAAAAGGAGGGTACAATTGAACCCTTACACGAATAGTTTAAAAGGAGATAAGGCAAAAAAGATTTTAAATAGCCAGAAACAAGAATATAAAAAACAATAAATAACATTTGGTAGACGTAGACATCTCGGAGGGGAGGCGTTAAGAAAAATTATGGAAGGGAATCAGCATATGCGGAAGCGATAGCGAGCAGAAAAGAAACAAATAAAGCTGCAAAAAAATGACACGTCTGGTGTCACCGTCTCCAAAGGTCGTAAATTATATGTTTAGGGGGTAAGGAAAGTGAAGAGGTAAAGAAAACCCTACAAAATGTGGTAAAACCATTAGATATACGATGATGATCGGTCAAGGGAATGAGCAACATCATGATTAACAGAATACGAGAGTCTGTGGATGAAGAGAGTGCAGAAAGGCTGCTATGTACTTACATTACTAAGGAAACTGAAGATAAATAATAATCCTAAGAGATAGAAACAAATAATTATGGTGTATGATGTGAGCTCGGTTTTACTATATAAAACGTCAAGGAAATAGTCTACCATATAAATACATAATCGAATTAAGTTCGAGAAGGTGATAGTGACAGATTAGTTACGTCCAAGTTTGAATAAGTAAAAAGTAAAAAAGTAAAGTAAAGAATGTCTTATTTTACCAGGCGAAGTTAGGGCTAAGAAGCCCTCTCTAACACTTAACCTGGGGACCAACGGCTTAAAGGTGACTTCCGAACCACCACCAATGGCCGGGCAGGCGGGCCGCTTGCAAGGACAGGATCGCTCAGCGGTCACCTGTCCAAGCAGCAGCCACGCTCGGCGTTGCTTGATCTGGTTATCTTGCGATAACCGCCGTACCCACTACACTGCGCCACTGGCTCAGAATAAGTCAGAAGCATAGCGGTGTGAAAGTGAAAGGAAGAAACTTTAGAGGTATTATTCGTCTAAATTTGAAATAATATATAAGAGTCTAGAACTGAGAAGTGAGAAAAGGCGACCTTGAATGGTAGAACAGCAGAATAAAAGAATACGGCAACATATCCTAATGCTAAAAAAGGCTGATATCCTACTACGTGACTGAATATTGCAATGTTGAAGGATGGAGTATGAGAGGGATGTAAAGATGCGGAATGAGACAATAGACTACGGTATATAGTCTAAAATACAACTGAAGGATAAAAGCTAAATAATAATAAAATAAAAATAAGTAATAAAGAAAAAGACGAGTAAACCACCGATGATGTTCAGCGCTAAGATTGCTGGCGGGACAAAGAGAAATGAGTAGAGCTGTGTAGATATTTATAACACCAAATGTACTTGCTGCAATGGCTATACTAAATTACGGAAATAGAAAGGAACCTGTATAATACTATGACTTACACCTGTGGTTTTGGTGGAAACAGGAGCTCCCACTCTGCATATATGTCTACGTCATTTAGAGTACTTGGATATGATTGATTATAAAGTCGTAAGTTTTGTGTTTATTAAATATCAAATTTTAAAATATAGAAATTTGGTTTAAAATATATGTTTAACCACCAATATTACATTGACTTGGAACAAACAGTCACCAGTCACAAAGACGAATATTTCGATGTTTACATCCTTTCAAAAGGTAGTGTGTGTTAATACGTCATAAATAATTAAGTCATTCTCAACATCATCTTTAGTCATACCAATGTTTTTTATTGGGTGTGACTCTTTGTGATATAAATAGTGTTTTGGTAGTAAACCTGAAAATAAGCTGGTTCATTTGATGAAATTTTTCATTCCAGTTTTATTTCTTTTTTTATTTTTTACAATTTTGTTTTAGCATACATACGCTATTGTAAATAGTAGGCGTATTAAAAAAATAAAAATCATTCATATACATTTTATTGGGCATAGCGATATATTTTAATACAATTTAAAACAATTAAACATTTTTGTTATAACAGGTTATTACAACAAAACACATTCATTCTCTGATAATGCGTGTTATGTCAAGCGCCATTTAATGCACCTCCGATATATGTCTCCAATATATGTACCTAAACAGGTCTTCCTATTGTGTTTTAGTGGCGTCAGCCGGCAATAAAACGATACAATACACATCGGGATTTATAATGTATTATGTCACACAATATATGAGTTCTTTAATTCAGTAACTTATAGTTGCTAGGATATTATTTGAAAATATATCGGAAGTGTTCACAAAGCGTCGAAAACAATAATTTAACTTTCCTAGCATGTTCATTATCATTCTTAGACGGTCATTAACATTTTGATATTAATTACATAATATATTCAACAATGTAAGTAGTGTTACTTATCAGTTAATACTATTAGGCTCAGAAAGGTCTCAAATACATCACTTTAAAACATTTAAATTAAATTCATTTAAATCTTTACCTCCTCAAGGACAAATTTTAATCATAGTTCGTTGATTGGGTCTGAAATTGAATAAGGATCACGAGGTAGGTTGTCACTGTTGCAGCCATTATAGTTAACATTTGCCTGTTGATATTTAAAACCCCTTTTGCAGAAAACTCCACGTTTTGAAAAGCCAGTTGCAGCAGAAACGATTCCAGTCGTTTCTTTAGTTCTGCATCCAAATCCTTGTTGATCAGCTTGCAGATTATTGGTGATGTCTCGTCCGCCGCTTGAGTGACATCAGAGCTCGAGGACATGATCTGTAGCAGGTAGCAGATGTGGAACATTATCCAGATTCCTGTTTGGATCAGGCCTAATGGATTTTCGGAGACGAGATACAGAAAAAGAGTGTAAAGTGTAATGGTAACGTGTACAAATTTACTGAAGATTACACTTAAAAAGGAGTCACAATAAAAGGCATTGACTTGGTGCACTGCTTCGCGTAGCATTTGGTAAGCGTTCATAAGAGTCTTGATCTTATTATTAGAGTCTTGGCCGCGATTGATACATCGAGGAGATTGGCAGAGCACCAGTTGCCTATAGCTCTGAATGATTACTTCTTGTCTGATCCTAGCGTTAATTAGTCTGAACCTCGTAGCAATACAGTGAGTGACTTCGTGGAATTGCGCCAACATGCACATCTGAACAAAGTGTGCAAACATTGAACAAACAGTTACTATGATCCGTGAGATTATTATTTCATGATCTATTGCTGAGTTTAAAATCTGGTATAGCAAGAATCCCACAGATGATATAGGAGTAACTGTTAAAACAGCAATGAGTGCAGTGAACGTTACTGTTATCCAACGCTTTGATGGTGTCAGTTGCAACTTGTAGTCAAATCTTTCCAGAGTGTCGCAGACGTCTAGGAACTTTGTGTACTTCCTGGCACAGCTGTAGAAACTGACAACTTCCGTCAACATTGTAGTCATAATGAGTATCATGTAAACAATAAATTTGATGTTGATATTCAAATAAATTACGAAACCTTTCGTTAAAATTACATGAATGACAAAAGTCATTAATCCTGTTTGTAGTACTTACTTTTTTGTAGCTAGTAAGTAGAATAGTAGTTAAATCTGTAACTTTCGAGGCACGATTTTGCAAATAAACATTACAATTTCGCACACATGCGAGTTCTATGTGGCACAATCTCTTTTCCTGTGTGAATAGAGTTGAACATGTTAAAAAATTAATTTTCTAATACTTATACACTTTAATTATTAATTGAGTACAAATTATAATTCCTTACTGTATTTTTTTTCTAGCTAATAGATTAGTAGTTACACATTTAAGTTTTGAGGCACTCTTTACAAATAAATATTACAAATTTCCTCACATACGAGTTTTTCTGTAGCACAGTCTCTTTTTCCACTAGGACCGTGTTGAATATAATGGACAAATATGGGTTAAAGGGACAAACGTACGGTTAACACTCAATATTCAATATCATTAAACTCCGTGAATGCTTTGTTTTAAACGTCACATCTGACATTGAATTATGAAGAGTGCCATAAAGAAAACAAATAATTATCTAATCTTTTGTTTTACCACGTGCTCATTCTGTAAAAACTATAATATAATGTCTAACAACTGCTACTACTGTATTGTTACAATAAAAATTGAGAAACAACAATTTTCCGTTTATTATCAACGTTAACCTTACTGTACAATACTTTAGAATTTAGTAAACTCAACCTCTATATTTTAATTTCAACTATTTTTTTTTAATTAAACGTAAAATACTGTAAAATATAAATAAAAAAAAACACTTTTAAACTGTAAAATAAAAATAAAAATTATTTCAATGTTTAATATTATGTAAATAAATATATAGAAACTTTATCTGGATCTTTATATTAATAACCCTTATCATACAGTTACAATTAATACTGCTATAAATATAATATTATATTAGAAATATTTAGTGAATATAATTCCTAAATAATTGCTACAAAAGTTATAATTGTGTTTCTTGACTTGTGTCTTAAAAATTACGTAAATAGTAATAGTAAAGTTATTTGCACTTTTGTCAGGATTCCATAATCCGGGAAAAAGGAGCACACAAGCCTAAATACAGATTTTAGAACGTAAAGTTTAAAGTATTTGTAATATTACTGCATACTCAAATTTAATACCTAACAATTATTTGTAATTGTATTACAATTCAGCGTTTATTGTTTACTTTTTTAATATTAGTCTTTTATTACATTTTTGTGATAAAAGAATTTTCTATGTGCCCTTTTTAAAAATATTTACACAGGGAAAATAATAAATACTCAAAATAAAGTAAAACGCATTTTTATTCACCCTATTTAAATCAACTAAAATGTAGGGCATTGGCTTAAATTGCTCCAAAATGAATTTTATTCACTCCGCATCTTCTCTAAAGAGAAACATAAACATAGATCTGATGTCTTTTTCCTTTGTTTCAGTAACACCAGCAAAGTGGATTGGCCGAGGATCTACGTTTAAGCTTTAATTTTCCATGTTGGATAGGTATGAGAATGGAGTGTACTTCGGTATGTATACTATAGAACACAACATAGAACCCGTAACTGTATATTTCATTAAAACATACTTCCTAATCGTTATTTTACCATTGTTTGTGTTGAATTTACTGAAAAGGGTGGTGTGATTGCTGTTTACTAATCTTTAACTAAATATTTCACCATCGCTAACTCAAAAGGAGAAGGCTTTTCTCGACAAGTTGCAATCGGCTCCAACTAAGGTATATCTGTGCCGATTCTTTCTACTTCTTAGATTTTGTTCTAACCAGTCCAAAATTTCGATCAAATTGACGAAAAGATTTAGTAATTGGTGTCTTACGGTTTTCTCCACCAGTGGCATCAATAAGTTATGTGATATCTTTTAGTATTTTAAGTTTTTCTTCAAGTAATAGTGCAAGAAAAAGCTACGGATTTTCCATTCCTACTGGAATAGATTTTCATATGACAGTAAAAGTAGATGAGTCTTAATTGTAAACATGGATGTTAAAACCGTACAGCAGAGCATTCGCTGGTATATCTGAGAATTTTTATTAAGGCGAGGAATCGGATAGTTCTGTACATAGTCAAATTCCAAAACAAGATAATCATGGTTTTCATGCTCGCTTAAAGCATCTTTTAAAGTACATATAAATAACTCTTGGTCTAAACATATCGTGGCAACATTGAAACCTACTAAACTTACTATGGGCTCATCGTGTTACCATAGCAGGCCATTTGATTTTGAGGATACTGAGATGCTTATTGGTAAACTAGAAACTCCTTTTTCTCGAAGCCCTCCATTGGATGGTTTGTGTTACACTTGAAAAAGTTTTCATGACATATGTCTGATGTAGCAACCCATTGATCAGTATTCTGCGTGTCTGCATAGCTTTCTAAAATTGATTTTTTCTATTACTTTTTAGTTTACTAAGTCACTAGATCAAAAGGGATCTAAGAAGGAATTTAGAATCATAAGGAATTTAGTGACTTTAATAATCACTGTAGCAGTAAAGCCAAATAAAAAAAGTGAAGACTTTCATTGTTCCAACTTAAAAACCATACGGAGAGAAGAGTTAACGTGTATGTTTTCTTTAATACCAAGGAATACCTACCTACACGATCAATTAACGTTGACAATAAACTGGATCTATCGATTAAATTATTACTGTATATTGATGTCTCGACGTATTGTGTGGTTAGTTATCTGGCGTCTATAACACATATATTGATAACATTGGTTATGGAGTGCACAAAATGTGAGTTGCACTGTTAGATTAACCTATTCTGAAGTGAACCTTCCAGGGTGAATGACATAACGTCACTCTATTATCAGGTTAATCATGAGTGTAGCTGTGTCCCCCACTAGCTGGAATGTGGAAATGTGTTTAGGTAGGGCTGGTCCGAGTAAAACTAATAACGCCTCAGCGTCACCACTTTCAGAACTACTTTATAAACTCTTTTCCAATCGTTATAATTTCCATTAATATATTTTAATTACTATAACCCATAACACAGTAATATTTTTATTACCATTGAACGTAGGGAAATTCTTAAGAGTTTTAAGGTTTTAGTCATAAAAGTTTTATTTAATACTTAATTAGCAGGCCAAAATTTTTTTATGATACTTTAAATAATTACTAACAAAGCAAAACTGAAAACAGTCTTTATGAATGTTCAAAGATGATCATAAAGATTAGTAACTACGGTGCTGCCACTGTTGTCTACCAACGGATAACTGTCCTCCAGATAGCGCTTATCACCTAATAAAGTTCTAAATTTATTTGCTTTGTAACATGGCTGCTCTAATAAATATGTATATTATTAGTTATGCACTGTATCCTCTGGTGGAGATACTCCATGACAAATAATTATAACCAGATTATTTGGTTTGTATCATAAATAATAATATTTAAATGGAGTTTGTGTTCTGCCAAATGAAATTGTAGTCTTGTAATGTTAAAATTTTTTTTTTTAATTTATCTTGTTGCAATCTTCAATTGACAATTAATTTGATGTTTTGTACATTTTTGCATTTCTTAATATAATTTTAGTAAGAGCACATTTCATTATAAATTTTCAATAGTTAAACCATTTTATATTCCTGACTATAGCTTGAATTGTTGTATCCAACAAAAATAAAATACTTCTTCTTAATATATTAAACTAAATCACTTACACCTTTTATTTGGTTTCTTGTCCGGTTCACCGAAAACCCTAATAAGAAACAAATTACAAATCTGATTAGAATTGTAATGTAGTTTAGATTTTATTACTTTGTTAAAACAATTTACTTCTTAGTTATTTAAAAAATTTTAGTGAAATTTTATTGATATTTAAAATTTTTTTTACACAATAAAGATATGTATGAATTTTTATTTAAATTAAAACAATTTGTTGATTGGTTCAAAGTTCTTATAAAAAGTACATACCCGTAAACTGGGGTCTTCTTTCAATCCGGACTACTAACTATGTGCCTACAAGGCTAAACTACACAAGATAATGAGCAGAGCTCTCCAGTAGTTTTGTTCTAACATTACAAGACAAGTAACCAACTAGGTTTCCTATTGGTTAGCAAGTTTTAGACCTCTGAACCAATCAAAAAATTCAGTTTCTTACAATGGAGTACTATTGTTTTAAATGTACAGAACTGAACTTGTCCAATTCAAGCTATTTCAGGGATGCCTTATTTTAACATTATACCAATCTTAGGTTTTATTTATTTTTTTTTATTAAACTAAGCATATTACATATAAAAATATTTGGTTCAATTTTCCATTTTTTTTTTATTTAACAATGTATTATTGTAACTATTTGCATATACGCTACAAAATCTCTCCCTCAAAAAAAAGGAAAATTTTCCAAAATATTCAAACTTGCCAACATGTCATTTTTCAAATACATATTTGTTTTACACATAAAAACTCAAAATCCAACTAATTCCTATCTTCAGGCTTAATTCTTAAAGTAAATAATCCCTTTATATCTTAATCTATTTGAAGATATATAAACTAAAACTTTATTTTATTAAATCATTAAAAGTTCAATTCATCATTCCTTCTACCTGTCCCATGACACTGAGGTACGGGCCCGGTACCAGTAATGTTAGGGGCTAGTGAGAGTAGGAACCAGCCACATGCGGCTGAGGTGCGGGCCGGGCCAGGGCGCGCGACAACAGTCAACAATGACAACAATGTCCGTGCCACTACCGGAACCGCCGCCGTGCAGCAACAGAGGTTTTGAACTGCAGATACAACTCAGCTCCACAGCACATTCACTACAACTTAAATAGAGTCATTAATCACTGTCAACCTTATCTATTGCACGTTATTTCAATGATGTTTATAGATAGTCTGTTATCATCATTATAAAATAACATAATGGCATTACAATGTCATTACATCATTATCATTCTAATGATTTCCTGCAATGATGTCTTTCTAATTAATTTCTTATCGTTTTGTAAGTGTACTTTTATCTTAGTCTATTATGTACATTTTGTTTGAATTACTGGATTTATTTTTAAGCAGGTTAAAACCTTACCAAAACTAGAAAATATCCTGAAAGCTTTCAGTTCAGTTGAGTGCGTTCCGTGGAAGTAGTCGTATCAAAAAGTTTGTTTCGTGATACCGTGATTCAAATTACGTAAAAGTTCAGTGTGTAGTCGCGGCGCATGTTGTTTTGTCTCGTCAGTGTTAGTGTTTCGGTTACAAGGAAAGCTTTCAAGTGTAGATTTCCAAATTTTGAATTTATTTTACATCCAGTGAGTCAAACATATTTAATACACTTTAACATATTAAATTCAGTATTATGAATTCTATTAACTTCAAGTATTTACATTTACAACTGTTTAATGCCTTGTATTTACAATAATTATTTTATGCAGTATATTTTACAACTTAACTATTTAAGTTAACACTTAACTAAATTCAGCAATCTACAATATTCTATGCTGGTTTTAACTGACTAATATGTGCTCTTTTCACAATATGTGGTTCACCAATTTTTTGAATAAGTACAACAACAGGATTTAAGAAATATATCACAGAGTAAATGCCAGTGTACCTTAAACCAAGCTTATTTTGAAACTTATTTGCTTTATTACTGAGAAAATGAGTTTTTAAAAATACCTTTGATCCTAATTTAAATGGGTGTTTGACCTTTTCCTCTGAATATCTCACTCTTCCTCTATTGTGTTCTACAGATTTCTTTACATTCTTTATTGCATTGTTAATTTTTATACTAATTTCTTGAGGTGTTACCTTATTGTCTATCAGGTCATTTATTCGCCATAAATTACTTAAAGCATGGTTAGGACTATGATTAAACATAAGCTTAAATGGAGTACTATTTATACTTTCATTTAAAGCTGTGTTCAAACTCATTTGTAAATAATTTAAATCTTTGTTCCACATATCTTGCTTATCATGATAAAATGATTGTAACATGCTTTTTAAATTTCTAAGGTATCTCTCAGATCTATTCCCTGATGGTTTGTAAGGAACTAACTTATGATGTTCAATACCATACTTAAAACAAAACTGCTTAAACTCTTCACTTTTAAAACAACTGCCATTATCTGACACAAGTACTTGACAAGTTGAAAAATTATTAAAAACAATTTCCTCTAATTTTCTTATGACAGATATACTCTTACAATTTCTTAAAGGTATTAACCAACAGTATCTTGTCATATCATCAACCACAATTAAAATATTATTATAACCATCTTTAGTTCTAACTAAGCTACCAAATATATCAATATATATTCTTTCCAAGGCTTGTTTGGCATGAGTAGCGATTAATTGGCCCTCGTATATACGTTGAGCAGGCTTAGACATTTTACATAAAGCACAGTTCTTAATTTTATTCTTAATTTCATTAACTAAGTTTGGCCTGTAAAAATGTTCTGTGACTTTTGCAATGGTTCTTTTTATACCTGGATGACCTCCAAGAACACTTGAGTGATAATAATTAAAAATCATTTCAATCAACATTTTTGGCAAATAAATTTTACCCTTATTTCTATCACTTATTCTAAACATAAGTACACCTTTATTTAAATAAAACTTATCACTATTTTCTTTTCTCTCTATACTTTTAACAATATCTTGAATTTCTACATCATTTTTCTGGTGTTGTACAATTTTAGTGAACGCTAATGGGAAATCTTTTATAACATTTAATTGAATAACATCAATTTTGTCATCTTTAACTACCTTCTTATTTACACATCTATGTTTCTTGTATTGCTTATTTTTCTTATTACTATTATCTGTACTAATTTTATTCTTATTATTAGCTTCATCTAGAACAATTTCATGCATCCTTGATAAACAATCAGCCACCTTGTTGTCACTTCCTTTCACATGCTGTACTCTAAATGGCAAGCTTAATATTCTTTCTACCCACCTACCTAACCTACCAAGCTTTCTAAAATGACCTAATACCCAAGAAAGTGCGCTGTTGTCAGTAATTAATAAAAAAGGCTGAATTTCTAGGTAAGAATGAAACTTTTCCATGCTTAAAATGACAGAGAGTGCTTCCTTCTCATATACTGACATACATTTCTCTGCGTCTGTGAATTTCTTTGAATAGTAAGCTATTGGTAACCTATCTCCATTAAATTCCTGAAGTAAGGTACTTCCTAAACCAATCTCGCTTGCGTCACACATAAGTATAAATGGTTTATTAAAATCAGCTATCCTGAGCACTGGGGGGGGTTACTTATACATGATTTTAGCTTCACAAAACTGTCATTACACTCAACTGTCCAATTAAATTTTACTTTCTTTTTTCTGAGTTCATTTAATGGACTAGCTATTTTAGCATAATCTTTTATGTATTTAGAAAAAATATGATACCATTCCTATAAATCGACTGACTTGTTTAACATTCTTTGGAGGTTCAAATTCCCTAATTGCAACTGTTCTTTCAGGGTCTATTTTTATTTGATTTTTACTTATTTTATGGCCTAAAAAGCTCACTTCCTTATAGGCAAACTTCACTTTACTGGGATTGACTGTTAGATTGTGATCACTTAATCTTTTAATGACTTCTTTTAAATGAATAATGTGCTCTTCCAAACTTTTAGAAAATACTATTAGGTCATCTACAAAATTCATACAATACTGAAATTTTATACCATGAAGGACTCTATCAAGATATGAGCTTAATAAGCCAGAACCACAATGCAGGCCGTAAGGTACCCTATTCCACTCGTAGCTCGAAAATGGAGTAGAGAAAGCTGTTAAGTGTTTACAATTTTCTTTAATCTTTATTTGATAAAAGGAATTACATAGATCCAAAACTGTAAAATAACAAGCTCCTTCCAAGTAATGATAACTTTGATGTAAATCACCAATAGGATAGTTAACCTTTTCGAGCTTTGAGTTCAACTTAGAGTAATTTATGACCATGCGAAATTTATCACTGTTTGGTTTACCAACTAAAAAGGTAGGACTAGAGTAGCTCGATAAACTAGGTCTAATAATATTTTGTCTTAATAAGTCATCTATGATTTCCTTCATAATTTTCATTTTTGGAGTGCTTAATGGGTAAGGTCTAATGTTTACAGGCTCTTTATCTTTAAGTTTGATTTCATACTCAAAGTCTATTGCTTCCCCTATTTCAGCGGTAAATACATTAGGGTAGGCATTGACTAGCTTACAAATTTCATTTCTAGCCTTAAAACAACCAATCTGGATATTTTCATTTACATTATTACTCATAACATTAATGTTGTTAACAAGGCCAATATTTACACTTTTATTAAATTTAAAATAACATTCATCGTTGTTCAAATCTATAACTAATCCAACATCTCTCATAAAGTTTGCTCCTAATATCATATTCCAAGCAACATTTTTCCCAATCATAAATTTAACATACCAACTAAACTTTCTAATTTTAATTTTAACAATGCAACTACCAATAAGCTCAATTTTATCATTTGTAGCAGTTAAACATTCCCTGTCAGAAGGATACACCTTTTTTACAAGTTTTTCCTTAACTAACATATTTAGCATGGTCTCGTTAATTAAATTAATGCTACTCCCTGTGTCAATAAGGACATTTTCTTTTAAATTTTTACTAAATTCAACTTCTACACTAGGTAAAGTACAACTTTTATTTTGATACTTAAACCAGTTTTTACTATTTTCATTGTTTAACTTCCTTTTTACTTTATACATTTGCTTTTTAAATTGTTTTCTTTCATCTCTGGCTTTATCTATAAATAAATGTACATAACCTCGCTTTTTATACATACTGTTTTTCAAAGTACTAAATTTATTACTGTTATACATCCATTTACTATTTACAAGTTTACTGTTTATTTGGGAGAGGCTTCCCGAGGGGTTGTAAAACCTCTCCCTTGATTCAAGTTTTTTTGTTCAAAATTTCTTAGATTATTTCTAGGTCTGTAACAATTTTTTGCAATATGACCTACACGATTACAATTAAAGCATTTCTTAACTTCCTGAATATTACTGACAAATTTTGGCTTAACATTAAAGTTTTTAACATTCACATTTCTTCTTTGGTGATCTGCATATGCCACATTTTGAGCTTGTATACATAACCTATCAAGGTCCTCAAAAGTTTTTGGATTCTTCATGAATACTAACCTAGCTCTATCGTCCTGATTTATTCCAAGCTTAATAATTTCCACTAGTTCTTCCTCACTGTAGTTGCAATTTAAAATATTTGAGTTTTCCCTAACCTCAGTTATATACACAGAAAGGGGTTCCCCTGGTTTTTGTTGTCTAGTTACCAGTTCCCTTTTTAAATTTTCTTTTAAGCCCAGTGGTACAAAATAATGTAACAATTCACTATGTAACTCCTGAATGTCTTTTTTGTCCGATTTACACTCCATTATTTTGGAAAGTAGAGGTCCGGTCACATAACCCAAGCACAGTTCTATAACTTCTGTATCCAATAAATGTGTTTCGTTCTTTAATTTTAATAAGTTTTTTATGAACTCAAGTAATTCACTAATATTTAAACCATTCGTAATTTTAAAGTTTTTTAAGTGTTTCTCAACCGGGTTAGGAAGTTTTGAAAATATTGATGTATTAGTAACTTCATCATTACCACACTCTCCCTCTTTTCTATAAGTTAAGCCAGCTATTGGGGTTTTATCACTACTTTTACTTGCACTGAAAGTTAGTTTATTTTCAAACACATCACTTAAGTCTTCTTCCTCCATATTTGTCTCACTTAACCTTCTAACTATATCTTCTTTTAGCTTACTGTCAACTTCGAGGGTTTTAAATTTTGTTTCAGCTAAACCTAGTTTTTCCATATATTTATGTAACTCTTCCTCTTTAGTACTATCCAATTTAAATTTTAGCAAATTTTTTATTCTAATTTGTAAATGATTTAATTTTTGTTCGAACCTAACAATGTCAATAGTTGATTTACTTATTAATATTTCTTCCACTGAACTCTCAATGCTTGATACTTTCACTTTTATTATTTCAAATTCCTCAGCAATTTTAAGTTTATTTTGTAGGTTTAAAAAGTTCGGCTGGACATTTAATTTTATCACACTTCTTAGCCTTTTTCTCAAATCTGTTACTTTATCTGTCTTATCTGTATTTACATTCCTTAACATTAATTCATAAACTAGTTCTTCTTTGGTGAGAAGATCAACTTTGAGTGCCATTTTAAAACTTTACAAGTACTGTAATCAATGAAACTAATTAAAACTGTTCACTTTTCCAAACTTTTACACTTTACTTTGCAGATACACAACTCCATGTTCTTTTTTATATAATTTACTTAATAAATTTTTTTACTAGCAGAGTTGCGCAATTTATTTGTAACATGGTTGCTCTAATAAATATGTATATTATTAGTTATGCACTGTATCCTCTGGTGGAGATACTCCATGACAAATAATTATAACCAGATTATTTGGTTTGTATCATAAATAATAATATTTAAATGGAGTTTGTGTTCTGCCAAATGAAATTGTAGTCTTGTAATGTTAAAATTTTTTTTTAAATTTATCTTGTTGCAATCTTCAATTGACAATTAATTTGATGTTTTGTACATTTTTGCATTTCTTAATATAATTTTAGTAAGAGCACATTTCATTATAAATTTTCAATAGTTAAACCATTTTATATTCCTGACTATAGCTTGAATTGTTGTATCCAACAAAAATAAAATACTTCTTCTTAACATATTAAACTAAATCACTTACACCTTTTATTTGGTTTCTTGTCCGGTTCACCGAAAACCCTAATAAGAAACAAATTACAAATCTGATTAGAATTGTAATGTAGTTTAGATTTTATTACTTTGTTAAAACAATGTACTTCTTAGTTATTTAAAACATTTTAGTGAAATTTTATTGATATTTAAAATTTTTTTTACACAATAAAGATATGTATGAATTTTTATTTAAATTAAAACAATTTGTTGATTGGTTCAAAGTTCTTATAAAATGTACATACCCGTAAACTGGGGTCTTCTTTCAATCCGGACTACTAACTATGTGCCTACAAGGCTAAACTACACAAGATAATGAGCAGAGCTCTCCAGTAGTTTTGTTCTAACATTACAAGACAAGTAACCAACTAGGTTTCCTATTGGTTAGCAAGTTTTAGACCTCTGAACCAATCAAAAAATTCAGTTTCTTACAATGGAGTACTATTGTTTTAAATGTACAGAACTGAACTTGTCCAATTCAAGCTATTTCAGGGATGCCTTATTTTAACATTATACCAATCTTAGGTTTTATTTATTTTTTTTTATTAAACTAAGCATATTACATATAAAAATATTTGGTTCAATTTTCCATTTTTTTTTATTTAACAATGTATTATTGTAACTATTTGCATATACGGTACAGCTTGCCTATAAACACTTATAGTCTATAAACGCAAACTCGCCAGAAGCTCCATTATCTCTATCTGTATAAGAATTGTTTCTCAGGTAGAGTGATGGATATCATAGTAAAGCACATTTTTTAAAGTAGTCTACTCGTTAACATTGCAGAATGATTTCAAATGGTTTCAGTGTTGTACAGAAAAAGTTTTAGATTTTTAACAACATCTAATCTGCCCCTATTTATAAACGTAAACAAAATTTGACTTAAATGTAATAATGCCATTGTTATTGTTTACAAATATATAAAGCAGATGATAATAAAAAAAATTATTTCGTGTTTTCTAACACGACATAAATTATAAAAAGAAAAAACTTTAAAAAGAATAGGACATTAAATAAATTAATTTAAAAGTCTCTATAGTTAACAATTACGATTGTACCATAGTAATTCTCTATTGTGCAAATATTACATTTTTGTTGTTAATAGAGATTGTTTTATTATTATTATTATATCCGTAAATGCAGCAAATTCATGTTTAACAGCTCTCCTTCGTATCGATTCTCGTCATTAATTGTCAGATGTGATAATGGATAATGTCGATGGAATCGATATTGGGACTAATCGATATTCTTGAACATACTGTTACACCGATCGTTAGTACATTTATCGATTGTTAGATGTAGTTTTAACTCAAGATGAAACTGATCATTTTCAGAAACTTTTCATACCTACAATTTTAAATAAATATTATCTACATTAACCTTACCTAAGTCGAATCGCTTACAACGATTATTATAATCGTATAAATAATCTAAACCAAATATAAAACCCCGGCCAAGGAATTTTATCTCTCAGTTAAGTATCGAGAACCGCTCCTTTGCAGTATCAAACATTGTCTTATTTGCATTTATATTAAAGACTTCTTTGTAATGACTTGCATTTTCACCGAACAGCGTGCAATATACAAACTACCCGATTTAAGTTAGTATTTCATTTACAAATTGATCATATTTTGTTTCAGAATACATTTTCCTCTTCATTATGCCTTATCATTAACGCGTTGACAAGTTTTATTGACGTCTATGACGTGTTTGAATGTAATGTATGTTAGTTATGTAAATCTCGTGGCCTTCATAACTATAAATTTTGCTTTGATCACTAAAAAGATTCTTTTTGCTTCACTTTTTTGATAGACCACACTGAAAATTACAAGTTAAGTTAAACAAAAACTTAAAGATTGTGAAGGAAACAGGATTTTTCCGGACATTTGAAATCGTTCAGTGAAACAATAAATCTAACACTACGTTTCGAGATCTGCAATCTGATCTCTTTGAAGAATATTATTTCACTGAACGATGGCAAATGTCCGGAAAAATCCTGTTTCCTTCGCAATCCTTCCATCGTCAAAAATAACCTTCAAACAAAGAATTATAGATTGTGTTTATTAAGGTAGAATCGAGGTAAACTCAATATTCGCCAAATAATTATGTAATGACGAAAAGTATTTATTCAGTTTCTAGGTTAAATTGTTTTTAGCAACATTTCAGTGTCTGTAATAGTTCAAATAATAAAGAATATATTAATTTCTTAAACTATGAACTAAAGTTGATAAATGCTATCAATAGACTTAGTTAATATTTGAACATATCATCCGAACAGTACGTTGGATACAGAGATAGAATTTTATGGGAATAACGTTGAAGAATGAGTATACTACAACACAAATACATAAATACATACACAAATACAAAATACATGAATAATACAACACATACACACATACAGATGAAAGCAAAGTTTCAGAATATGTCCAAATCAGGCTTAAGTCCTTATCCAGGATATATTTCCTACATCCTATTAAGTATTCGGCTAATTTTGGTTTAGGTTATTAAACAGAAATAAGATTTAAACATCATACACCATACGCAACTAAAACTTTCAAAGTATTTGATTCCATAGTGTACTACTAAAATTTTAAAACTTCCATCTAGTCGTGGCCTAGTGTATTATACGGTGATAATAGCTCAAACATGTAACTGAGTCAAAAAATGGCATGTAAAAATTCGCGTCTAAGTATCCATGTATAATATATGAAATTTAAAAATAACCAAGAGAGAAAATAACAAACGGTAACGCATTATCAGTGTATCATCTGTTGGTGTGTGATTTTTCTATTTTAATCACGGGTTTAGTGAGCTTTAGCTCATCAAAATAAAGCTCCGCCCCTATCATAACCTTTATAAATAAATGTGCATCAAAGGTTCTAAAAATTTACGTATCTTATATTAAGTGGACTCTATACAGTAATGCGGACTACGTAAAGCTTTTAATCATTCTGGAAATAAATTTAAGCAGCGTTAATAAATTGGATGATAGTTATACTGACTGCACAACACTATGAACTAAACAAACAATAGTAGTCATGTCTTTATACAATAAAATATCACACTGTATTAAACATTGTTAGTTCTCTCATCTTTAAAAACTAAACAAAAGTGCAATTATCATAATTTTAACATGGCATGTAATTGTCACTTGTTACGCTCGCCTCTCATCTCACAATCTTGGTTCTTTATAATTTACAGTGAACACTCTGTTCTATCACTCCGTACTAGATTCGACCCCTCTTTTATAAAAATAAATTTCCTTAAAACACTTTAAAAGCTCAACAAGAATACCATCATATACACCAAGTTTATGACCTGAGTGGTACTTACGAACAACCTCTGATTGTTGTTGGGAGGCTTACACGTACTTGCACTAGCACGGTGGCTTCCCTGCCATGCAAGGAGTTCTAGCATTGTTGGTGAAGAGTGTTTGTGTGTCACTGTCAACTGAGCTGATTCTCAGGACAACCATTTTAGTGGTCCATCAACATGAGTTATGTGTGCGAGATGGTCCTCTACAAACACCTGCAGCTCGTTCTTAATTTGAACCTACATCTATTCTCCGTTAGAGGTGTTCGGAAACGGTTAGTGGGCTAATACCTTCCGAGGGTCTTCCAAAATAAGACGAAAATTGACTCAAATCACAAAGCAACTTCATCTTGCAAAAATCTATGAATCAAAATTGTCAGATTCTGGCCGAGGAGCTTTAGGCATAGCTCACTAGGAAGGAATACCATGGAAAATAAAGAGGATATGCCAAGTGAAAAACGATAATTTAAGTCGAAATAATTAATTAATTAACGTGTCAAGACACAAGAACATAAAATAGAATAAATATACATTAGGTAGACGTAGAAGTCTCGGAGTGGAGGAGTTACAAAAGATTCTGGAAGGTGTTTGAATCAAAGAAATCAGCACATGCGGAAGCCACAGCGAGCAGAAAGAAGCAATAAATTTGCAAAAATAGAGAGGACCGATGTCACCGACTCCGAAGGTTATACGTTAAAGGGGTAAGGAAAGTGAAGAGGTAAAGAAAAGCCTACAAAGTGTGGTAAAACCATTAGATGTACGATGATTAACGGTTAAGAGAATGAGTAACTTTAGGAACAGAATACTAGAGTCTGTGGACAAAGAGGCTAGTAAGTGCTGATATTACAAAGGACATAGAATGAAATCCTAAGAGAGAGAAAAAACAATTAAGTATGGTGTATGATGTGAGCTCGTATTTAAAATATAAAAACGTATAGAGAATAGTCTACCATACAAATACATAATGGATTTAAGTTCTAGAAGGTGATAGTGATACATTAATGACGTCTAAGTTTGAATCAGTTAGAAACATAGCGGTGTGAGAGTAAAAGTAAGAAACGGTAGAGGAAATATTCATCTAGATTTGAAATAATATATAGGAGTATAGATCTGAGAAGTGAGAAAGGCTACCTACTGAATGGCAGAACAGTAGAATCAAAGAATACGTCAACATATCCTAATGCTAAAATAGGTTGATATTCTACACTCACGCTCTTAATCTTAGTCTGCAAAATATGGGAGAGGTTTCCGATATACTTAATATACACCCAAACACTAAAATCGTCCACCTGTGTTTTAGTTGAGTCAACCAGCAATAAAACGTTACAATACACATTGGGAATTATAATGTATTATGGCACATAAAATATTAATGTGTAAGTTCTTTAGTTCAGTACCTTGTGATCGTTATGAAATTGTTTATAAATATATCGGAGGTGTTTACATAGTGGGGAAAACAATAATTTTACTTTTCTTGCACGTTCATTATTATAATTAGACTTTCATTAATGTGAGCATTTTCAGTTCTTAGCGTTGAGCATTTTTATATTTAGCAAATTTATTCACTATTGTAGGTAAATATGATCAAGCACCGTTTAAATCATCGTCCTTAGTTCTTCTGAAATTGAATAAGAATCAGTTGACCCAACAGGTAGCCAGTGGTAGCAACCATTGTAGTCAAGCATTTTGATATTAAGCACATGATGTATTCAACAATGTAAATTGTTTAACCTATCAGGTAATAATACTAAGCTACGAAAGGTCTATACAAATTCATTTTAATAAATTTGAATTAAATTAATTAAAATGTTTACCTCCACAAGGAAAAATTTTAATCATCATTCGTTGCTTGGGTCTGAAATTGAATAAGAATCACAAGATAGGTTGTCATCGTTGCAGCCATTGTTGTTAACATTTGCCTGCTGATCGTAAAACTCCCTCCTGCAGAAAACTCTACTTTTTGAACAGAAAGTTGCAGCAAAAACAAATTTAGTTTTCTCTTCAGTCCTCCATCCAAATCCTTGTTGAAAAATGTCAGTGAAAACACATCGGTTAGTAGAGTTAAACGCCGCCTACCGCATCAGAATACGACGATCCAGTCAGAAATGGCAGCGCATAATGTACTTCACAATGTGTACCTAAAACAACCCGCCATTTCTGATTGGATAAACCTTTTGAGATGCGGTTTGCGGCATTCAACTCTAATAAGTGAGCTCTTTCAAATGAGGTCTTTCAAATCACTCGACCTCATGGTTGGCATGTCATGGTAATAGCAAAGAAAAATAGTTTACATAGCCATATGACACTGTGCAAAGTTTATATATGTTATCTGCTATGGTTTTTTAAAATAATTAGCCGTACCCAGACTTTTCAAACACCTTCTATATATTACTGATTTACGTAATATTCATTGAATAAATAAGCCAAATAATTGGGTTTGGGTTAGTTTTAAATTATCAGTTAGTAGCGGAAACTGAGTATTATAAATATAGGACTATTAAAAAAAAATCTAATTGTAGAAACAGTCATCATACAGAAATATTATGAAAAAGAGATATTAAATTATTACACTTTATTTCATAAAAACTATAAATAAATACATTAACATGTACCGTACATATAACGTTCATGTTTTACGTACGATAATGATGTCTTGGATTTTGTCTTGATGTCTTAATCTGTCCATGACATTCTCAAAGACTGCACGACTGAAGTGTCAACTTCCATTCTGTCGACAGCCCGTCGAACTTTCTCCTTTAAGTCTCTGAAATTTCGGGGTTTATTGGCATACAGCGATGATTTCACATATCCCAAAGATGAAAGTTTCAAGGCATGACATCTTTGATGACCTTTGATGGTTGAAATTCCAAGAAATTAGGCAATCCCGAAATCGTTCACATATCTTCAGGCTTGTTTCGCCAATTGGCAGGTGGGACCATCCTGCTGAAGCTACAACTCATAATTGTAATCGGAAAGTTGTATGAACATGTTGATGTATTTAATTTTGGTTTTTTATTCAAGTAAATCTCTTAATTTGATACATAAAAATTGGTGCTCTTTTTAATCAGCATTGATATGCTAATAAAAATCGAATCTGGCCGTGATATCGGGGTGTCGACTGGACAATCAATGCTTGGCTGAAACCACGGCAGGTTTCCCTGTTTTCCCGTGGCCTATTTCGAGCGTTCAGGACAGTCATGATTAAACAAACATAGATAGGAACTGAAACACTAATTAAATGTCGCATCAAAATCAGGTGATTCAATGTCATCAACCCACTTCTCATGCTGAGATAGGAATTGAGAGTTTGAATATTTTTTTTATTATTTATCACTTTGAAATTCTTCTTAACTGTTTAAGACTGGCGAGATGAAAGGGGAGATACCACCGTCCTCCGTCACCTGGGCCAGGTGATCAGAGAAAACCAGTTTCATAAATAGGCGATTGGGACAGAAACTTTTCGAAGAACTTAATAATGTTATTACTATACGTTTTGGAACCATGACCATCTATTCTAATTAAACAAGGAATACGAAACCTTCCATTATTGGAGATCCAGTAATAGTTTTTTATCTTCGAGTCTCTCAAAGTAACAAATTTGAAGTCGCTAAACATTATGGGGATTGTTATCTCCCCCAATATAGCCATTAACAACCAAATCAACATGGAATAATATAGCCATACTGTGGACACATTCCTTGTATAGCCGTTTATATATCATGTTTTGAGTTTGTATGCTGACTGTCTTCTTTATTATTTACAGATAGCTGGAGCTATAACCACTTATTTGGTGATCCTGGTCCAATTCCAGACATCGTCCTAGACGTAAGTGGCTTATGTCGGCTCATCTCGAACCTGCATTCGTATAATATCTGCAGTTAAAACACCTCATTTCTGTACTTATTAATCGTAAACGTTTTGGAAATAATATGGAGTTATAGCTATCAACACAATGACTGAATAAGTTTTGGATATTTGGTTGTAGTGGTTTTCGGTTGAAATAACTCATTATGAAATTTTGATAAAATTGTACATCAAAGCCGTTTCAAGAAGACAGGAGATATTGAATAAATTTGTTTGATTATGTTTTAATATTGAATAGAAAATATTTACAGTATGTATTTCAAAGATGACTGTAGGGAATCACGTTTTAAATTTGAAAATAATAAATTTTCTGGTTCATTTTCATTAACAATATCATATTTATTTTATTCTTATTATAAATATATAATGCCCTTAATTAATAGTTTATTAAAGATTTTGTAACTCACTGAAGCCGTAAATATGATAAGATAAATGTTAATATATTTTTAGACCAATAGTTGCTCCCGAGTGGTTGGATTAAACGTTTTGCTACCTTGGTTTGACAAGGTTCCAACTGAAATTTTTATGAAAATTGAGCTTATTTTGTAAGTATATTATATAAAATGCTCTATATTTAATGCACTTACTGTCATTGTCACATGTTTAATAATAATACAGCTGTGAAAGTGACAAAGTTCCATCTGCACTGTAAACATTGAAAAAACATAGTGACAACGTTCCAACTGCATCGGTGTCTGCTTTTCTGTATTTAATTATCATATTTTATCAGCTGCTTCACAATGTAGCTTGTGTCCTGGTGATTTGTTTACACTTAGTTATGTATAGGTACTGATAATCATATCGATTTTGATGATAATATTTCTTACTTTTTTAAATTACAAAATGCTATAAACTGATATAAAATGAATTTATCCAGTGATGTATTGGAAGAGGAACTTCAGATAGAACACTTACAGCTCGTCCAGCAAAGTCATAAGAGACATTTTTATCAAAGATTTATTGGAGAAATCAAGAAAAAATATCTTAGAACCTAAGCAATATTTTAAGAGCCAGTGCTTAGGTAACACTGCATATCAAAATAAATATAATGAAACTAATACACCCGAAAATGACTAAAGAGGAAAAAGTCTTCAAGTAGATGGTAACCACCTGGAAATATACATTTATGAACTATTACATAAGTAATATCCCTACTATTTACTCCTATTGTTGTAATACCAAGTGAAAGTATCTAGGATCCATCTTGAACATTAAACTTGTGTACCGGCACTAAAACGATCTATGTACCATAACATCTTTGTGTCTGACTTTAATGTAAGATTAAGTATTCAAAAAAAACCACAGGCGCGACTATAAAGAATTCAAATATGGCACAAAAATTAACATTTGTTAGAGAGGAATGCAATGTGTGAGGAAGCCAGATGATGTAAAGGCAGTGATACTCTAGTATTATTTGTTGACTTAGAGAACTGCGTTACATGCCCCAGAGCAGCTGTAAATTCATTTTTAAATATAAGAAAGATGAATATGTACAGTAAGACAGCTTACTGCAATGTAACCAAGCAACTATATGGCATGATACAATGACTGGAAGAAGTATTATTAACATTGCAAGCACAGTAAGAAGAATTGTTGTTGTTGTTAAGGAAAATGATAACGAGCCTAACAACATGGTCTGAGGCTTCTCAAAATAAGAATTCGCTCATCTCATATGTAGTCATATACTGTTTGAAGGAAAACACATAGGTGATACATTGTGTTAATGAAATATTGAGTACCGGGTCACTCATGTGTGACAATGCTCACAGCCAAATTTATAAAGCCTTGGAAAAGTTCGAATTTTATTTTCCTTTAGGAATAGTGCCTCTTTTAGAGCAAGACAATCCAAAAAGCAATTCTAATAATCCGATCCGTATTATTTAAATCAAAGAATGTTATTTAAGAATTTTTGAGTTTTAGCTATTCATCTCAATTTTAAAGTAGTAAATTTTCAAAAATTGTAACTATTCAGTTGTCTCAGACAATTTATCAACACCAATTCGACAATATACCTCACGTCCAAGAACCTTTAACTACAATCAACCTATTCTGATGACCATGACATAATTCCAGTAATCAATGCTGTGACAGCGTGAGATACCAGACGTTGATGTAAGAGGAAAGTGAACTAGTGAACGTCTACGACGAATACCGCGGATTAGTAGGCTACTGTAACTCCTTAGCTCTATTTCTACACTGTGATGGGAAGTAGTAACTGGCAATTTAATTAATTCCCTACGCCCTCCCTTGCTAATAATTCAAATTTCCAGTTGATATTCTTTTTTTATTTGTTTGTACAAAGTTAGTGTAGGGAATAGATTTGTATCACGCAGCATATGTTGTAATAATGTTTATTTTTCAGTGTCTTTTAAGTTTATACCAGATTGATTTATATAAAACAACTGTAAGACAAAAATACTCATGTTATTGATACAGAAAAACTACTAGTAATATTGTATACAAATATACGAAGAACATCAAAAATAAAGCAGGAAGAGAGGATTTAAGAAAAATTTAGGAAGTTGTCGCATCAAAGGAATCAGCAAAATTGGAACCACAGCGAGCTGGAAAAAGCAATAAAACTGAAAAAATAACATGACCAGTGTCAATTTCTCCGAACGTCGTAAGTTATACGTTGAGGGAGTAAGGAAAGTGAAGAGACAAAGGAAACTACAAATTTGGTAAAACCATTAGATGTATGATAATTAACGGTCAGGAGAATGAGTACTATCAGACATCAGTAAACAGAATACTAAATCAGCGTGTGTGGAAGAAGAGAGAGCAGAGAGGCTGCTAAATGCTGATATTAGAAAGAAAACTGTACATAGAAACTAATCCTAAGAGAACGAAACTAGTAATTATGGTGTATGATGTGAGCTCGGATTTAAAACATAAAAACATCAAGAAAATATTCTACCATATAAATACATAATGAAATAAATCTCTAGAAGGTGACAGTGAAAAGTTAGTAACCTAGAGGTTTAAAATAGTCACAAAACTAGCGGTTTGAAAGTGAAAGGAAGAAACGTTTGAGGCAATATTCGTCTAGAATTAAAATTATATATAAGAGTCTAGGACTGAGAAGTGTGAAAAGGCTGCCTATAGAAGGGCTGACCAGTAGAGTTACAGACTACCTAAACATAGCCTAATACTAAAAGAGGCTGATATTCTATCATGTGACTAGAGATTGCTACTGACCAACACCCAGTTGTCTCACTGTAGATATGACTATAAATATAACATATGTTAGGAGAAGCACAATATAGAAAGAGCAGCCTGTGGAAACTACAAGAGACAGGGCTGATCAGACTACCCCCATGTTGAAGGGTGGAGGAAATACCCAGTGCATGTAAGAGACTTTATAAGACAATAAACTACGGTGTGTAGTAAACAGGATGATTAAGCCAAATATGATATAAAATAACGATAAGTAATAAAGAAAGAGACAAATCAACCACCGATGATTCTCAGCGCTAAGAGTGTTGGCGGGACATAGAGAAATGAGTAGAGTTGTGTAGATATTTATAACACCAAATGTACTTGCTGCAATGGCTATACCAAATTACGGAAATAGAAAGGAACCTGTATAATACTATGACTTACACCTGGGGTTTTGGTGGAAACAGGAGCTCCCACTCTACATATGGTTATGATTGAGTTTAAAGTTAAATTTGTGATTATTAATTCTCAAATTTTAAACTACAAAAATATGGTTTGGAGTATATGTTTAACTACCAATATTACATAGTGTTGGAACGAATGGCAGTACTCACAAAGACGAATGTTTGTAGTTTACATTCTTTCGAAAGGTAGTGCGTGTTTGTCCAACATTATATATGAAAGTAAACATTAAATATCTTAACATCTTTTTTAGTCATACCAATGTTTTTCATTGGGTGTCTCTCTTTGTGATATAAATAAATAGTGTTTTGGTAGTAAACTGAAAATAATAACGTTTATTTGATATATTTATTATATTGTTTATTGGGATATTAAATGTCTTTGTCACTTTTTTTCAAAAAAGATGACTTAATATCGCAATAAAAATAGCCTAAATAACATTCTGTAGATTTATTGAGGACATATATGCTATTGAATTTAGTGGATGTATTAAAAACGTTTAACATAACGATTTATTTCGATGAAATATTAAAAATTGTTATAATAAAAGGGTATTGCAATAAAACAATGGTTCAATAAACAAATACATTATCAGACCACGAATGTTATATAAACAACATTTTACACGTCACGTGTACTAGTGGTTATCTTGGTTCTAGACAAATTAGAACTATAAATTAACATGCTCTTATTCTTGATCTTATTATCAGTTAATTTTATTATGATCCAAAAGTTCTTTAAAACATCATTATAATAAATTTGAATTCAATTCATAACATTTTTACCTCCATAGTGGCAAATTTTAATTGTAGTTCTTTGTTTGGGTCTGAAATTGAATAAGAATCACCAGATAGGTAGTCACCGTTGCCACTATTGTAGTTAAAAATGAGCCATCAGGCAATAAAACTATACAAAACACATTGGGAATTATAATGTATTATGTCACAAAATATATGAATGTATACGTTGCTTAGTTCAGTAACTTATGGTCGCTATGTGATTGTCAAAATATATCGGTGGTTTTCATATAATGTCGAAAACAACAATATAATTTCATTAATGTGAGCATTTTCAGTTCTTAGAATTAAACATTATAATATTGAGCACATTTATTCAAAAGTGTAAGTAGTTTAACTTATTACTTAATATGATTTAGCTCCAATATGTCTCCAAAACATCATTCTCATGAATTTGAATTAAATTTAATATGTTTTACCTTCACAAAGGTAACTTTTTAATTATCGTGCTTTGCTTGGGTCTGAAATTGAATAAGGATCACCAGATAGGTAGTCACAGTTGCAGCCAAAGTAGTTAACATTTGCCTGTTGATCTTTAAACCCCCTCTTGTGGCAAACCTAACATTTTGAACAGCCAGTTGAAGCAAAAACGATTCTAATTGTTTCCTCAGTCCTGCATCCAAATCCTTGTTGATCAGCTTGCAGATTATTGGTGATGTCTCGTCCGCCGCTTGAGTGACATCAGAGCTCGAGGACACGATCTGTAGCAGGTAGCAGATGTGGAACATTATCCAGATTACTGTTTTGATAATGCAAAGGGAATTTTCAGACAAAATACATAAGAAAAGTGTGTAAAAGGACAAAGTGATGTTTACAAATTTATAAAAGATTGAGCTCATTAAGAGGTTACAGTAAAAGTCATTCGCTTGGTCTAAGGCAACGCGTAGCATCTGGTATGCGCTCATAAAGGTCTTTATCTTATTATTGGAGTTCCTGACTTGGCCGCGATTGATACATCGAGGATACTGCCGGAGCACTATTTGCCTGTAGCTCTGAATGATTACTTCTTGTCTGATCCTAGCGTTAACTAGTCTGAACCTCGTCGCAATACAGTGAGTGACTTCGTGGAACTGGACCAGTATACAGGCTTGAAAATAGTATGTAGCAATCGAGCAAGAATAAAGTATGATATGTGAAAAAATTATTTCGTGATGTTTTGCTAACTTCAACATCTGGTATAGAAACATTCCTCCAGATATTATAGGAGTTAATATTATAACACAAATGAGTGCAGTGAACTTTACTGTCATCCAACGTCTTGATGGTGTCAGTTGCACACCGTGGTAAAATCTTTCCAGAGTTTCACAAACGTCAATGAACTGTTTGTATTTTGTAGGCCAGCTATAAAAACTGAATACTTGAGTCAAAATTTTAGCTAAAATGTGTATAGTGTAAACATTTATATTGGTATTGGTGTTTGAAACAATTACAAGACCTTTTGATAAATTTACATAAAGGACAAAACTCAGTAACCCTGTTTGTAGTATAGTCACAGTCAAGCCCCAACAGAACACTGCTGGAGAAAATGTCAGCTTCTTGCCTGTAGCTCATTCTGACGTGTATTTAAGTGGGAACCCCATACATACTTGATAAAAGAAGAGAGATATTTTTGAGAGAACACACATGCTGATATATTGCTTAAAAGTAGATATTTAATAGCCTACTTTATCATCGCATTCACTGCAATCATTGTCCTATATTTGCCTTGTAATTGTATAAAGTTCTATTTTGCATTTGTTAAAAAAAGTTTGAACCTTTGACCGTAAGAAAATGCATTTATATTTTAGATAAAAAATAATATTTGTATACGTACACACTGTATTTGTTAACTGAGTACAAATAATAATTCAGTATTAGTTTCTTCTAGCCAATAGAAAAGCAGTTAGATATGTAAATTTTGAGGCACATTTTTACAAAATAAACATTAAAATTTCTTGCCCATACGAATTTTTGTCCTACAATCTCTTTCCCCATTATAGTCGTGTTGAATACATTAGACAAATATGGGTCAAAGGGACAAACGAACAGTTAACACTCAGTAATTAATATAATTAAACTTTGTGAATGCTTTATTTTAACCCTCACTTCAGACATAGAATAATGGAGAGTGTCATAGACCAAACAATAGTTATCTAATATTATAACATTTTTAACACGTGTTCATTCTGTTAAAACTATAATATAATTTGTAATAACTGTCAGTACTGTATTGTTACAATAGAGATTAAGAGGCACCAATGTCCCGTTCATTATCAACGTTAATGTTATTGTACAATACCTGTAGAGTGCAGTACGCGTGACCCCTATATTTTAATTTGAACTAGGTTTATTATTAAATTGCACGTAAAATATTGTGCAGTAAAAATTATAAAATACCTTTCAACTGGTAAACAAAAAAGGCAAATATTTCAATGTGTGTATTAATTAAAGAAAAGTATTGACACTTTTTCTAAATGTTTCTAATCCATATAAAGGTAATATATATATATATATATATATATATATTATATATATATATATATATATATATATAATTTATGTAAATATTAGAAATATATAGGGAATATAACCACTAATTCATTGGAACTGAAGTAAAAATTGTGATATTGTTTTTACGTTTCAAAATCTTTCTTTAGTACACAAATAAGAATATTTAGACTTTCATTAAGATTCCATAATTGAGGCTTATTCCAACAAATATTATTTCTAAATTTTTTCATACTCAACATTTCTTTCCAAAAATACCAAAAAAATATTTGTAAATCTAATACAATTTAGCTTTTAATATTTCCTTTTTTTATTTGTATTTCATTTAATTTTGAATGATAAGAATAAAATTAATTGCACCCTTTTTGGAAATATTTACAAAACAAAAATATGTACCCAATATTATGAAACACTTTCTATTCACTCTAGTTACATTAACTAACATTTAAAGTATAGGCCTATAGTCTTCAAAAATGAATTCTATCCACTCCGCATTCTTAGAGAGAAACTTAAGCAGAAATCTGACGTCCATTTTCTTTGTTTCACTAACACTAGCAAAGGGGATTGGCGGAGTATCTATGTTTCCCATCCTAGCCAAGATGTATCCAAATAGGAGAATGAATTGTACGTCGGTTACATGTGTTAGAAGACAACAGAGATCCCGTAGTTGTATATTTCAATATAGCACACTTCATTATGGCAAATTTGACCATTTTTGTTGTAGAATTTGCTGAAATGAGTGGTGTGATTGCTGTTTCCTAATCTTTCGCTAGTTGTTTGTCTATCACTAACTCAAAAGGAGAAGGTTTTTCTCGACAAGTTACATTCGCTTCCAACAAAGGTTTAGCTGAGCCGATTCTTTCACCTCTTTTGATATTGTTTCTAACCGGTCCAAAATTTCGATCACATCGACTAAAATAGTGACTACAAATTGAGTACAGACCTATTATTTCAACTTTATGAACCTTGGGGAACTAGTTGCGCAACTTAGTCATTGGTGTGTTTCGGTTTTGTCCATCAGTGGCACACTAAGTGATGCGATTGTGTTAGTATTTGGAAATTTTGTTCATTTTTTCTTCAAGCATTCGTGCAAGAAAGAACTACGCAATTTCCATTCTTACCGAAGTGGGTTTCTAGATGACAGTAAAAGTAGGATGAGTCAGCATTTTAAACTTGGACATTAAAAACCGTACAGCCAGAGCATTCACTCGTAAACCTGAGAATTTACGGCAAGGAATCAGATAGTTCTGTCAATAGTCAAGTACCAAAACAAGATGCTCAGGGTTTTCATTATTTTATTTACATAAATAATAAATATACCTTTATAGGGATTAGAAACATATAGAAACAGTTTTAATACATTTCTTTAATTAATACAAACATTGAAATATTTGCCTTTTTTGTTTAACATTTGAAAAGTATTTTATAATTTTTACTGCACAATATTTTACGTGTAATTTAATAATAAATCTAGTTCAAATTAAAATGTAGAGGTCAAGTGTACTGCACTCTACAGGTATTGTCCAATAACTTAACTTTAACCGAGATATCCTTATCTTTTAGCTGTTTATACTGTTGCAATTTTCTTTCGTGTACTTGAAGATGCACTTTGAACGAGTCGTTAGGGTCTCGTTTAGAGTTTACTTTGCATTCAGCGCAAAGGTAGCAAATTTAAGGTTTTGGTCTAGTAAATCCGTAACGGAACTTCTTTTGTGCGTTTAGGTTAGTCATATTTGAACATTTGAAACAAAGTAATCATGGTTAAGTTGGTATTTTCAATGTACCTCAGTTTTCCCACCATAAGGAGTACACCAGAGAACATACTTAGGTGTTTTCCCATTAACTCTAGAACTTCGTAATAAGCTTCATATTTTCATATTTTTTTAAAAACAATTCCAAGTTAGTATGAGTTTGTATAAGTTTCTCCGCAAATTCGCTTACCTTTTGCCTCCTTAACTTTCATTTAGTAGAAGTTTAATCTACTGTTGTATGTTTTACTGCGGTTCACTAGGACTCTTTATTATGAAAAGCATGCTAATAATAATACAAACACATAATACATCATTATATTCATTATCTCACACCAAAAAACTCTTGGTAAAACACAGCTCAGGGAATCAACTGTTGAGATATCAAAACAAAAGAGGAACAGGAGAATAGTATATTTATTTATTTCTTCCAACGGTACATAACCATTTAGCCTATGACTAAAAAAAGATGACTTATTTATCTAGGTATAATAACAACTTAAAACTATGTTTACATACAACATGCAATAAAAACTTCCAGTTAACCAAGACAATCTTAACAAGACTACATTGCAATAAGATGTAACAATGAAAATGGTATTAACAGAACAATCGAATATCAACACATGTATAATATCAACAAAACAATAAGATAACAACACAGTAACAAACATAACAAAGACTAGTAACAAAATAAATAATTTTAAAAATACAAGAGAATAACAATAACAAGCTACATCACTGAGTATTAGGACTTAAAATTAGTTAACAATTTGCTTAATTTTTTCTTTGAAAGGCGAAAGAGACCCCAGGATGAAATCCACCTGCCCGGACCACACACCACCATGCCTCAGAATTCTTGCAACGCCACTGTTGCATGCGTAGTTCGTGGGCAGGAATTTGCGGCAGAAGACAGTCCGCAATCTCGTAATTTGCCTTTTACGAACTGGCTGCTGCCACAACAAGATGCTACAATTTCCAGAGAAACTAACTGAAAGGTCTGGAAACGTATCATTTAAAAGGTATTGAGCACAAATGGAGCATTTGCAGTAAAACTTCCTACAAGGTATTTAGTCACTATATTAGGCACTGTATCAGTCATATCAACTTAAAAATAGTAAAGACCTTTACTACTGGCTGTTCCAACCAAACAAAGCGAGAGCAGAGAAGAGTTCTCTTTCACGTTTAGGTTTCCTAAAATATTTAATACTAAGGAATACCCAACCACTAGAACAATCTACCTTCACAGTAGATACACAGTAGACACATCGACCACTTTATTACTTCCAATTGATTTGCGAACAGACATGTAGCGTGTAGACCATACATTCAACTGACTCGATCAAAATTAGAACAAATGTACATAGTATGAGTTGTATTCTTATTTTAAACTATCCACAAGTGTACCTTCAAAGGTGAATTAAATCAAAACTACATAGTCAGGTTAAACATAAGTGACTTGTTACGGTAAGATAGTTTAATATTGTAGTATTTATTAATTGCATTGAAGCCTAGGAAAAAGTTTATTGGTCTCCAACATATTCTTCAAGTTTTATAATTCATCCTAATTATGTAAAAATGACCAGAACTTGATCATAATGACTAGCACTTACTGTGTCACTAACTAAAAGCTATAATCAAAATGGAGTTACGACCTAAAAAAATACTGTTTTAAAGCTATTCGCTTGTCTATAGAAAAAAAATGGAGCCCCAAGCTCGCCTAACGTTTGTTTTTAAGACTGTTGACACAGGCAATGTCACTGATAGCGTCGTAAAACTCATTTTAGGTAGTCTATTCATTACCTGTGTACAACGATTTATCGGATTGTGTCAGTGTTAAATTGCTTGATATACAAAAGTTGAGATATTCAGACAGCTTCTAATAATATAATCAAAACAACATAAACAAAACCTGGGTTAAATTTATCCTTCTAACCTTTTACGCATCGGCCATAAAAATTGTTATGCAAATAACACTCGTAACGACTAAACTTTTCAGCTAAGTCATACCATTTATCGGCAAGTGTAATTCGTCATTCTCTATGTTTTTATACCATCTCAAATATTTCTTGTGATGAAACCAAACAATCTCTAAGAAAGGTTAAATATCTGGTACATTTTAATAAAACATTTTAATGTGTCTCAGTAACTTCGATAAACTTGCAATTAAATATTAACTATGAAATTTTGGGTAATATTTTAAACCATTTATGGTATTTCTATTAAAAGCTAGTAACTAAGTGTTTAGCATTGGCAAAATAGTATTGAAAGACTGTAGTACAATAAATTCGTTTGCGTTATTGCACATAAGACATTGGTTATTAAAAATAAAGTTAAACTAAAGATTTGTAAAGTATTACATGTAATGGCACAACAATAGAATGTCAAATGATTCCATTGATATGTTCTGTTAGTATTCAGAACGCATATTGGACTGCCATAAGTAAAGTTGCCATTAAGATCTCACTATGTGTAAGATTAATCTCTCTCTCTCTCTTCTCTCTCTCTCTCTCTCTCTCGAGATGATTTGACATTTTCCCTATACACAAAAAACTGCAAGCTGTAACCATTACTTTTCATTAAAATAAAAATCAAGGAGATAGGTAGGTTGGAAGAGTAAATAGTCACTAATAATTCTGAATTCAGACTTGTCTAGTAAACATCAACATTTGTTTAATTATATAGAAATATACGCTAAACAGAACTCTAGCCTGTAGCTCCTTATAACAGCCTTACCTCCTTATATCACATGCCTGAATTGTAAAACCTTTACCTTGTTGACAATCATGTCTATATGAACAGAATAGAATGTGAACCAAAATAACACTAAGAATGAACGAAAATGGATAAATGACTGCTACTTGAAGTAACACTGGGAGCCTTAGTGGATTATGTTAGGGCTATTTTATTGCACCAGTTTCCAACAATTTTTGGGCGTTACTGGCTAATTCTTTGACAAATGTATATCCTTAAGTTTTGATTAATTTTTAATGCAAAAAAACGTATAACTAAAAAGTCTAATGTAAGGAAGGACATGCGATCTCCATTGTAGATTAGAATTACATTGCCCCTGTTAAATATTTCAGTAAATGTGTAATAATATAAGAGATATTGGTTATACTAATGTCTTACTGTATCTTAAAAATAATTCTTAGTGACGTGGAAACGTATTGATATATTTTTAATTCATGAAAACAATATTAAACTGATATTAACTATCCGATACCGTTTTTGAAATTAGAGTACTTTGAGGTCAAGGACAAAACTCCTGCTTCTCTCATAATATGGTGAATATGGTGAAGTCTATAGCCTGAAAGCTCTTTACCTTCTGAACGTAAATTTTCTATTATAAAAAGAAGTTTTAGACGTTAATAATATAGCACACACAAAAATTATGCATCAGCTATTTAATACTACCTAACATTCATTCAAAGAATATTTACTGTAGGAATAAAATAGTACTTTTAGCCCTGTTATTGGAAAACATTCAATCCATTTTTAAATAGTACTCTAACATTTACATAAACCTCCGCATCCCGATGAATAATTTTTCCACACTCTCATAGGAATAAGGGGTAAAAGGTTGTGCATCTTTGGTTTTTGGGTTTTGTCGGTGAGGATGTGGCGAGGGGTGGGATACGTTTCAGTTTTGCAAATATCTAGAGAAAGATGACGTATATCAAATACACTTCCAGGTAAAAAAAAAATGTATTTGTATTACGTTTTTCACATTTTTTGAACACTCATTTACACTCAGTTCCATTATATAGGTTAAAATAAAGAAACCACAATTCATTTATTTCAAGGAGAGAGAAAAATTAAAAACTGTTCCTGTTGTACATGTTGTAATACAATTTCTGTTGTAACTCGAACTGTTGTAGAGATATCGAGTAAAAGTGTATTCAATAAGTTACACATTATTAATACTTAAGCTGTCACAAATTAATCTGCTTCTACCGACTAAGCCGGAAGGACAATTTTAAATTTGACTTTAAATGTTTATGTTTCCGTGGGATCACATGTAGATATAGTCATATTCAGGATCAAGATACCAAATAAAACTGTAGGTTAGGTAAGAAAACGAAACAATCTACAACTTTTGAACCAATGCAAAGGTAAAATGTGATGATACATTTGAGATATACTTAACATTGTAAAATTACTTCTAGTTTAATGAGAGTGGGAAAAGTGTTGAAGCCTGGAGCACATAATATTATGACATATAAGATTTACAAAGGCTTGTGCTGTGCTACGGAATATGAGCATAGCCTGCCTTGTATTTTTGTCACTTCTCAGGTACCCTAAAATACGTTATTCAGCACATTCACTGTGTCATATCTCAACACGAAAACGTACGTTTCTTCCAATGCTTTTTGAGGATAAACTTCTTATGAACGGTGGAAAAGCGTTTACCCACCTCATGCAGTTTAACTTTACTGATATTTAAATTTCATTTCTCTGTACTTCAAGCTTATGCCAACAGCAAATGTATTGCTAACTCTACAAAATTATACATTTTTGTATGTTTGAAGGAAAAGTACGATATTACAATTAGTGCCAACAAATATATATTAGTCATTTTGATTCTTCATGATACAACCAAAAAGTATTTTAAGTTGATAACACTAAAGACCAACCAGAAATATTTAATTAATTTAAGACAATTACCATAATGTTGGTTATGGCTATCGTCATAATACTTATTTTACTAGATTTGATACTGTCTCAACTGTGTAAACAAACTGAGAAAACAGAACTTAAAATACAAATATAATAAATATACAATAAAGGGATTCTAATAAATATTACCTTCACTGGTTAAAATTATAACTGTGATGCTAACTGGATCATAGTATCTCAATATCTAAACGAGTTCGTAAATACAAATCATCAGAATACGAAAAGATGACTTGTAACAGAACCCGTCAAAGTGTATGATAAACCTTAGAAATATTTAACAAAGAAAATAACCAAAAAAAGATATAATGGGTTATAATTAGCTGTAAGCTTAAGATACAGTTGAGATTTTTATCGCTGGCCGATAGAGCTTCATAAAATCATGAGAAAGCTCATCGTTATAGAAAATATGTGTTAATGGCTCTGTAGATGTTATTTTTATGCATGTGGCCTTAACATAGCTGTCCACAATAATGCCGAATACATAATGATTTTAGTCATGCTATGACTGTTTCAAAGACGTGTTGAGAGATTGGATAAGAGTTTTAACACAGATTGCATAAACCAAAAACTAAAAATATTAGTCTATTTACATAACATATAACAACAAAACAGTAATATCATATGTAATGTCTATACAGAAGGACAATGACCATCAATGCAATTCGAAATTTAATTGTCACTGGTTTTCCTCACTTGGTTTTCAGCTCAAGCTCGTCTTCTTAAACAATTTTTGGTAACCAGTCCGTCCAATAAATGTCTACCATATGTTTGGAAGCTTAACACGCTGGGAACATGTCACCCTGTACCTCCACGCTGGATTCCTGTATTACAAACAGCCTACACATTGTTCGGGGAAAGTGCCTACGTGCTGCTGCCATTGAGGCTGATTGTCAGGACATCAAACTGCAACAAAGCGTGCAGAGTTGTCCTTTAAAACATACAAGCGGATTGGGGATCGGGTAACATGGGTTTTGTCCTCAAATCGAGCACAGCCCCTTGCTAGGAGTGTTTGGAGCATCCTACTTCTGTACTCTGGTCGGGGTTCTTGAGGACGCTTAGAGGGCATTTCTCGTCAGGACTGCGAAACTAAACCTGAAATTGACTTTAAGCCAGTAAGATTTTCACTAACCCATCCCGTCTTACTAAAAGATATGAGTCAAAAATGTCGAATTCTGACTGAGGAGCTTTAGACTATCTTGAGATAAATGCTAGTCACAGTTTCGAAGTAGCTAGAATACAAAATTAAAATATAACTTACCAAGAACTCTTGAGATGTTATAAGTAAAGAGTTGATAAGAGAAGGCTAGAACGAATGTAGTAGGAGCTAAGAGTAGAAGAATGAAGGGCTTTAGTGGACATATACTAATTGTATGGAAAGAAGTAAATAAAAATTCTAATTAAAAACATCTTTGGCACCGAAAGAACTAGAATATGTAGAAGCAACATGGAGCAGAAAACAAACTTAGAGCATTAAAAACGGTGATGTATCTTGGCGTTGTTTGGGGAAAACCTGCAATGCATAAATTAGGAGTGACGCCGAAGTGACGGTTGTTAGTGTTACCAACGGCAAAACACACCGGACAACACTCTGTCACCCTGAGACGTCTGTCTGCAGCTGCTTCACTGGCCCAGTCTCCGGCATCGCAGGCATCCACCCTCGCCACACCACTCAACACCCCCCTACTCATTCCTTCACCTACCGTACCGACAACCCCCTCGATCCACGCCCACTACAACACACACCCATAGCAATGTCTACAAACACTTCCTCTTCATCAACTCACCCGCTTTCTGACCCAAATATAATTATTGCAAGCAAATATACTTCTGAAGCAAGAAATAAAACGCCTACAGACCAAACTAAAACCTATATTAGACCATGCTATCGAGTCAGACCAGCGCCTTAGTCTAATTTTTGCATCCGCAACTTCCCTTTCATCCGTATCATCAAAACCTAGGCAATCCAATGACGGTCCTGTACAGTTCGACCCAATCCCTCTAACCACCCAAGAAATCAAACCCTTCCTCTTTCAATCAAAGTTTCTAACCATTGAAATAAAATTATAAAAATTTAAGAATTACAGTCGAATTGTTAGAAGTTGAAATTGAATGAAACTCCAACCAACACGATGCATCGGCAAGAATCTAAATGAAATCTGGAAATTCGTAAAATCGAAAAAGATAAAAACAGAAGAAAAAATATCAATTTCCTGTCCTTAAGCATCCCAAGTAATACACAACTTCCTAACCCACCTAAAGTTCCAAACTCGACATAATATTCACCATCAAAGCCTACCAAAATTCCATTTAAATTTAAAAATAAAAACCGAAAGAAAAAACCTCTTCCACAACCTGTATCAAACCCCATACCTTTCTGAACTTTTGAGTCGGTTGTGATCGCGGAATGACGTCCCAGCTCATGCTTCGACGCGTTTCTGTGACAGAGGTCTGCAAGCCTGAGGCGAGGCTGCTTCAGATCACCTCATCCCAACCTCAGACAAGGTTGGCTCCTTGACGTATTTATATAGCGTCCAAAAAGATATTTTTTCCTGTCCAAGGAAATTATTATTATTACACTATGCGTTCATTGATGATAGCAAGTTCGGCTTGTGCTGAACATTTAGTAGCATTTAAGCACATTTAATCTCGGATTACGGTAGTTTAAGTAATCATCAATAATAATGTTTAAACTCCAAGAGACCAATAAAATATCTTTATAAAAAAATTTAATAAATTAATAATTATATTGTTGCAAAATCAATTACTATCGTTGTATGTTTCGGTTTGAAATTGAATTAGGATTACCAAATAGGTGATCACTGTTGCAGCCATTGTATTTAACATTGGACTGTTGATTTTGAAACCCCCTTTTGCAGAAAACCCCAAGTTTTGAACAGCCAGTTGGAGCAAAAATGATTCTAATTGTCTCTTCAGTCCTGCATACAAATCCTTGTTGATCAGCTTGCAGATTATTGGTGATGTCTCGTCCGCCGCTTGAGTGACAACATTGCTCGAGGAGACGATCTGTATCATGTAGCCAATGTGACACAATATCCACAGTCCTTTCTCAATGAAGCTTAATGGATTTCCAGACTCAATAGACAGGAAAAACGTATAAAGGGTAATAGTGAGGTGTACAAATTTGTAGCAGATTAAACTCAATAAGAGGTCTGAATAAAAGCCGTTCGATAGGTTTACAGCAAAGCGTAACATTTGGTAAGCGCTCATGAAGGTCTTTATCTTATTATTGGAGTTTCTCTCTTGGCCGCGATTGATACATCGGGGAGACTGCCGTAGCACTATTTGCCTGTAGCTCTGAATGGTTACTTCTTGTCTGATCCTAGCGTTAATTAGTCTGAACCTCGTCCCAATACAGTGAGTGACTTCGTGGAACTGGACCAATATACAAATCTGAATATAATTTGCAATCATCGAGCAAGCAATAACTATGATATGTGAGATAATTAATTCATAATCTTGTGCCAAGTTAAAAATTTGATATAGGAAGGTTCCTCCAGATATTATAGGAGTAACTGTTAGAATAGCAATGAGTGTAGTGAACTTCACTGTCATCCAACGTTTTGACGGCGTCAATTGCAGACTACGATCAAATCTCTCCAGAGTGTCGCAAACGTCCAGGAACCTGGAGTACTTTCTGGCACAGTGTAGAAACTGAAAACTGTTATCATCATTGTCGTTATATTGAGTGTGATGAAAGCATTTACGTTGATATTAGTATTTGTAACAATTGAGAGAACTTTTAATAAATCCTCATAAAGGACAAAACCCAGTAACCCTGTTTGTAGTATAGTCACAGTTAAGCCCCAACAGAACACTGCTGGAGAAAAAGTCAACCTCTTGCCTGTAGCTGATTCTGACGTGTATTTCAGTGGGAACCCAGTACATACTTGATAAAAGTAGAGAGTGATTTTTGAGAGAACAGACATGCTGATATATTGTTTTAAACTTGGGGATTCAACACTGCATTAGTAATTTCATTGCAATTATTGTCCTATATATGCATGAAACTTGGAATAAAAAATCATTTTAATTTTGTATAAAAAAGCATATACATCTTTCGTTTATATAATCTATTTATAATTTATATAGACCATTGAATATTCAAATATCTACATCTTGTATTAATAATTGAGTACAAAGAATTATTAGATATTCGTTGCGTATTTAAAATAAATATTGCAACTAATAACACGTACAAGTAAATAAAAGCACATACAAGTTGCTTCGAAGCAAAATCTCTTTTTAAAATGGAATGGTGTTGAAGGTATTGGACAAACATGAGTCAAAGGGTCAAACGATTGCCTAACGCTCGATATTCAATATCATTAAGTTCTAATAATTCTTTGCTTTGAAAATCACTTCACCTAAAGTACGAGATATTAAAATGTGTTATAAAAGAAACAGTGTTTATTTCATCTTGTGAATTGCACACGTGTAGATTCAATTAACAGTTTGGATTAATAATCCACAGGGATTAAGAGCAGCCAGCGTCCCGTGTATCATCATTGTTTCATTGTATATAACATGTAGAGTATAGTGCACTTGACCTCTATATTATAATTTAAACTTCTTTATTATGTAATAAACATAAAACATTGTAAAGTAAAAATTACAAAATAATATTTAACTCTTAAACAAAAATATAGTGATATAAATATGTATATCAATTAAACATTTTATTCAAAAACATATTTAAAGGGTCCTTAAAAATTGTAAATAAATTTTTGAAACGTAAGATGTAACTCCTAACCCCGTCGTAATGCAGTGATTTAATTTGAAACCCAAACATCAACGATAGTTAATTATAACCTTTCAAAATAAATTATTAATTTATTTAATTTTTAAGATATATGTATATATTTTATTGTTCTGTTAGAGATTTAATTACATTCAATGATAAGTTAAATTACTTTAAGCCGAGAATAAATTTGCTTAAATGCTACTAAGTGTTTAGCACAGTCTGAACTTGCTCACAACGATGAACAAATCGTCTAAGAATAATAAAATCTTCCATGGCGTGTAAAAATACTTTTTTGACACTATGTAAACACTTCAAGGAGCCTATATTTTTAATATTTGTAAATAATTTTCATTAATTTTAGGAACCCTATACAGAAATGGTCGTTTTTTTTATCACAATTAAATGAAATCTATCATTATAGTACGTTTTCATCAAATCTCTCGCATCAAATACACCCCGTTAGAAATGGTATATTTATTTACTAATGAGGGGATTTCGATTACTAGGGTTGTTAACTGGCACTGTAAGAGTCATATTTTACTGTATTATTTATTTTATGTTTTTGTCTGTTCTCATACCTACCGTAAAATTTCCTCTATATTATAGTAGAATTAGTAAATCGTCGTTATTTTTTTGGAGCACACAAAGAAACTTTTTCATATTAAGGTACTGTACAATTGTGTCGCTTTTAATTTGTCAAACAGAATTGCAATATGCTGTTTTAGTCTCCTCTGCTTGCTCTGTTGAACATTCTTGACTGCAGTTTCCACCGACCAATCATTCTTTCTGCGTAAAGAAAGCTAAACCTTGTTTTATTTCACATTAAATACTCTAACGATGCACGTACAATTCATAAAACATACCGCAAGCCTGATACATAGCAGTTTATCAATAGAAAACTATCACAGTTTAAATTTAATGTATACCTACTCACTGAAAATAACCAAGCTTTAAATCTGTAAATGAGGTACAACATGTTACCTAATATCACGAAGACTCTTTTTAATTGTGAAAAGACTTTTCACTATCGTCTATGCGGGATACGAAGAAAGAGTTTTGTGTTAAAGGTACATAAATTAAAACGACGTATAGACTGTTATTGAAGTGATACATCTTACCTCATTCTACATATAAATATGGAAGCTGTCAGAAATGACGTATAATAGAAAATATTGGTTTCACCTATATTTAGACAATTTTGCCTAATATTTGTGAGTTTTATTCATTGTTAAAAAACTAGTAGTTATCCTGTTATTTAAAAAATATTAATAAAACTATTTTTCATATTAAGAGTAGATTATTTACTCAGTTTATCACCGGAAAAACTGATTAAAAAACCCCGGACAGGAGAGAATGAACCAAAGCGTTTGTCACTGCACGGAAGTCAAGATCAGAACCAACACGTCACAACAGCACAGGCGAAAGTGGGACACCTGCGGTTATTATTTCTTCGTTCGTTCTGTTTTAGTGATACTTCATTGCCGCATAGTTCCACCGCAGGTTTTTAAGTACATAACCATGTAACTTTCTACTCACCTGACAAAGAGGACAGATTTCAATCATCGAAACGTTAGTGATACACATTTTGTAATATATAGAACGATGGCAAATGTTCCTAAATCCTATTATTTATTCAAACTGTCCATCGTAAATAACAATCCTTAAACTTTAGTTACATTTTTTATCTATAAAATAAATGTTTTAAAACTATCTGACTAAAGTAGGTTAATATTTATTACAAATGTAAATTATAAAATGTTTCTGTCAATCTTCAGTTTCCTATTTATTTTATTAATACTCAAGCAATCGATAAATTTAATAACTATTTGTGTATAGCGGTATGCTCCCAAATGCTCGATTCGGTCTCCATTAGAAACGATATTATTCCATCGACATTATTCATTATCACGTCTGACAGTGAGTGATGGGGAATCAATACGAAGAAAGCGCTTTCAGCCAGGAATTTGCTTGCAACGAATGGATATGTCACCGCTAAGATCTTGTCTTTCTCTCAATATATTAGCAAGGTACTCGCTGGGATATTTCTCCCGATATAGTATCCCGCCTATATGACCTGTAACTTTGTAA